>NC_061865.1:684146-984146 GCF_907164915.1 Impatiens glandulifera
TTTTGGCGTATAATAATGTGTTACCATTGATTTGATTTGGGTTGGGGATTAAGTGAAAATAGGTTCTTTGTCTATTTATGAATATAATATAGTTTAGCCTTAGTGTAAAAAAGGGAATGACAGTTTTACTTGAGTTGCCCCTAAGACAGTATAGTACCTATACAAATCTTAACTTAAAAAAAATATCAAAATTTAAATTTTGTATTAAATCTATAAAATGACTTAATAAGAAAGGGTTTGAACTTTAAAAATAAAAATATTACAACTAAATTTTTGGTAGGAGCCCGCCACACGCCTAAATCATTTCCCTTATGATTCTTAACACTCTTGAACCATTCATCCAGACATCTCTCCCATTTTCTCATCATCTTCATCTTTGAAAACGCAAGGACCTCGCAGGCTCGCTATCTCGTCGTGTCTTCTACTGACAATCCTCATGCAATTCCCGGAATACAAAAGTTGAAGGAGGAACTGATGGTGCCAGTTGCTCCTAAGGTTTCACTTGCTCGTCATATGTATGCATGCGGATGAGTGTGAATCCTCCATTAACCGAACAGATCAAGTGAGATATCAAATGACCTTATATCGTTCTATTCTTATATCGTTCTATTTTCCACTCTTCAGATTCATTATATTTTTTGATTTGGTATTCATTCGCATAGTTCTTATTATTATGGAGCAGATTTGTTGTTACAGATACATCATGACATGGTCATTATCTAACCTTTTTTTTTTATTATGACAGCAATGTATCAAAGAACTTTCTTTTCTTAATAGCACGTAAATTCGAAAACTGCAGGTGGCAAAATAAAACAATGATGTTCAGGATTCATTGAAGGAGATTTTCTAACATAACAGGTTCATCAATCACAATTTTATTATTGTTGTGTCAGATAGGTTGAAGCCATAAAAAATGATTGCAGAATATGTTGCTAAATTGAGAATGGTTGGGTAATAGACATGGTATGAAACAACCTTAAACAGAAAGAAGAAAATTAATATTCTCATTTGTTTGAGAATATTCAAGCGTATTTTCGCAATTTCATGATGGTTAGTTTATATTCAAGTTCCATAGCAACAATAATAATCTTCTATAAATAAATAATGATATAATAAGTACTCGACTGTAACTGTTTCAGCTTCTTTGATTTTATGCACTGATATATATAGTCAGTTGTAACACCTAAATTATCTTAGGCAAAAATTTTAAAGTCCCATTTCTGAGTTTTTGAATCTGATCAAAATGCAAAAAAACAGATTTCTTCAACAATTTTGCATCTGAATCAAAATCTAGGTAAATAAATAAAAATTAAAGTGTTTTCAAATGAGACATTATTTGACCTATTGAATCCTTAAAGTTAACAAATACACCCAGGTCATCAAGTTGCACAAAATCATAACAGAATAGTAGTTTCAAAACAGGTCTATAATCCTTAAAGAACATAAGAAGCATGTGGATTCTTAAACCAAAAATGTTACTCTTATAAAGTATTACTACTAAAGGAAGAAAGAAATGAGAGTAACAAAGTTCAACTGAGAATAACAAAGTCATTCAGAGGTTAAATAAAATGGTCCAAAACCAGAACATCAAAATAGAGAGAAAAAACCAACCATTCATCACGAGAACTGTTTTCACACTTTGTTCTTATGCAGCTGCACCAGTAAGGGCAGCTTGCCTCTTCTTAGCCTCCTCAATGATAGTCAACTTAATACCCTTGCCCTTAGGAAGAGACACCCATGGCTTAGTTCCTTTACCTATAGTGAACACATTGCCCAATCTGGTAGCAAATTCATGACCAGTAGAATCCTGTACATGAATAGTCTCGAAACTTCCCTTATGCTTCTCCCTGTTCTTGATAACACCAACACGACCCCTATTCCTTCCTCCAGTCACCATCACAACATTCCCAACATCAAACTTGATGAAATCAACAATCTTGTTTGATTCTAGGTCAAACTTGATTGTGTCATTAGCCTTGATGAGCGGGTCTGGGTAGCGAATAGTTCTTCCATCATAAGTGTTGATGTAAGGAATACCCTTTGATCCGAACTGAACTGAACGAACTTTGCATAGCTTATACTGCAGAGTCAAAAGAAGAACAAAATTAAACATTTAAATTCTTTAGGGAGTTACTAAAAATATAGAATTGGCCAGGACAAACCTTGGCCTCATCATCCCTGATAGAGTGGAGTCTGAAACGACCTTTGGTGTCATAAAGGAGACGGAAATTCTCATTTGTCTTGGGAATTGACACAACATCTGAACCAGAATTACAGGTTTTAGATAAGTTAGAATACTAAATTTTAAGAATATATTGGTAATGAACCCAATAAACCACTTTTTTCTATCAAACAGGATTCTTTACAAACAAAAGATCAAAGAAGCAAGGTTGTGAATAATGTTTTACATACCCATGAAACCAGCAGGATAAGTCTTGTCAGTTCGGACCTTTCCATCAACAAGAATATGGCGTTGCATCACAATTGAGACAACTTCACCATAAGTCAAAGCATACTTCAACCTGTTCCTCAGAATGAGGATCAATGGAAGACATTCCCTAGATTTGTGAGGTCCAGATGATGGTTTGGGAGCCTAAATCATTAAATAACATTAGATCCATCTACAACATTTAACATAATAGAAGAAAACAAGATAATTGTGATGTTAGGTTACTCACAAATGCACCACCAAGCTTGTCAAGCATCCAATGCTTGGGCGCATTGAGCCTCTTTAAGTGCTTCTTCAATCCTCTCGCCTGGTAATCAATAAAGCAGATAGTCAAAAGAAGAATAACAAGTAAATGCAGCAGATAAATCTTAAAGAATATTCATTTCATTCTAAATGTACAAAACTGAAACTGGTCTATTCGTATCGATTATAAACCTAATGTGATGCATTAAGTATCAAAATCGTTGAGTCAGAACAAATAACTCTCCATTATAACGCATCATACTGGTAATAAAGTCTACAACGGACATCAAATCGTGAGTGATTGTTCATCACAAAAGAATGGTACTCATTAGATTTTGAAGTTCTTTAGGAAAAACGAATCTAGCGCGATTTTATAGAGATTGAGAGCATAGAAAAGAGAAGGCGATATGAGAAAGAAAGAGGCAAACCATATCGGAAGAGCTAGCTGAGATAGGAACCCTAGAATCCGGACTTTTTCACAGCGCCTGCTTACCTGCGACTCTGCTTCCTCACAGATGATGATGAGGAGATGAGGAAGAAGATAAACCCTTTCAGGCTGAGTATATGCGGCCGCGCCCTAATTTCCTAACCAAATTCATGTTGGGCCGTTGATTTCCATTCGCTTTTAATCTGGGCCTTTTTTTCATATGTGAATTGGCCTAATATTAAGTCCAGTAGTTTTGCTCGCATTGGACCCAATAAAATTATTCCGTTTTAGGAGTTTAATATTATTATATATATAATTAAATATTTTGTTGTAATATTAAATTAAATATAATATTATTATTTAACATAATTTAATTAACGAACTATTCTTTCTCCAAAAAAATAAAAATAAAAATAAAAATAGAAAAACTTTAGTTTAATGATTTTTCTAATATCAAGAATGGCTCGGTTTCTGGTTTTGAGATTTAAGTTAGTAAATTTGATATTATGTTTATCTAGATTGGATATCGTGTAGAACTCAGTTTTTGGTGGGAAGTTTATTTTTCATCCATGTCGATTATTTTAGTGACTTTTTTTTTCGAGTATGTGTTCATCATCTTTGTAACGATAAAAGATGAAGTGGTTAAATCTGGAGTTATTTCTTGTTTTTTCAATAATTAGTTATTTTGAACTGATATTACATTTGAAATACCTCTAACAAATATTATCATTTTTTTTTTATGAATTTCTCATTATTTTGACCATATATATACAAATGACCAGTTATTATTTGGTATAGAATATTTTTCGGACAATTTTTACTACCGCTTATGATGATCGCAGACGAATGGAAACATAAAATTGTCCTTTTCTCTTCGCGAGAGCTCCCGAAGTGCTAATTTCGGACCAACTCTTATACGGCAGAGGTTCATGCCTTGTGTGGTTTGTCTAAATGTAATCGACAGAGTTTGCTTTCTTTTCTTCGCCCTTATTAGTTTAGTCTGCCCTCTACCTTTCATCGGCTTACCCCCCAAAGTTAGCTGTTGATCATCCTGTGGGTGGCACATCTTCACCACTTCGTAACCTATGATTTTCTTCGAAACCTTTTGCTCTACTTAATTGGTTTATTCAGTTTGATCTACTTTTTCACTCATTATTTGGAACTCAAACAAGTTTCGTCTTTTAGTCAACCTAAAAAAGTGTATGATATCTCAGTTGTAATTTTAATTTTTACAAATTTGATATTGTTTAATATCTAAATTATCATTTAATAGTTTGAGTGTTCAAATATTATATTGTATTATTTGGAAATTAATTTATTTTATTTTTTTATATCTAACTCTTTTTCTTGAAAAGGAAGAAACTCCTCTTAAAAAATTAATAATTAAATATAAATTCATAAGTTTATTGACCTAGCGAGGAAGCTTCTAGCTCAAGCCATTATTCTTCTTTGTTAAATTTAGGTGAGAGCAACACGTCATTTGTTTAAGATTTGATCATTTGTATACACTTCAACGACACTAACTTTTATTTATTTAGTCAACTAATATTTTATAATATCCAACAATATTTTTTATTTGAGATTTTCTAGTGTTCATATAAGAAAGTGACGTTGTACTTGGTATAACAAATAAATCTACAAATATAGAATTATAGAATATATATATATATATGAATGAATATTATTTTGATAGACATGTCTAAATCAAACTATATATTATTATTTTCACACTATCTTATCATCTTCACATTATACGAGATTCGATTTAAGAAGTCGACTCAGTAAAAAGTCGAATAGCTCGAACGTAGGCAATTGTCTTATTCAAAGATAGGACCGGGTGACTTCTCCCCTTCTTATTGTTCAGAGCAACCTAGCCAAATATTATTTGGCTATAGGCAATAGAGGGTTCTTTTTCGTATTTTTCAAAGGTATTTTCAAATGGGTTGTTGTTATTTTATTATACTTAAACGATTATCGTTTACAATATTTTTGCATTAACCATTTACAAATATATTTAAAACTAACTTTAAAATCCCAATGGCATAACTTCTAGTTCAAACTATATTATCTTTTAAAGTCAAAGTAAAATATTATTAAATTTCTTATATTTATATTAGTCTCTTTTGAAAATATGGTTAATAAAGCTAAATGACATATAACATTATTTGTTTTACTAAAATGATTTGTAAGCTTATTTTTATTTTGAATAATAGAACTGTATTTATTTATATGTTAAAATACATAAATCTTATAAAACATACAAACACAAACTCCTATAACGTGAGGTTAAAATCCAAAAATGAAGAGATCCCATGGAGTTTCAAAACCAATAAAATATTTAAAATTCTAGCTACGATTAACGTATAAACAAAAACAATTCTTTAATAAAAAAAAAAGAATAACTTTACCAATTGTGTGATTCTTAAATATGTGAATTGTAGTCTCTACTAATTAAACAATATTCTTAAGAACAAATATTGTGATGCTATCACTTAAAAAAATTTAAGTTGAATTTAACGTTCTAAATTTCTAAATTAAAAAATATCTTATACTCGTAAGTTTATTATTTGAAACTTTTGTTGCTTGTTTTTTATAAATATTATATTTATGTGTGAATATCACAATTCAATATTAAAAATTTATAAAAACAGTTTACGATTAAGTGTCCAGTCGAGAAGAACCATTTATATTTCATTTTTGTTATTCATTAGTTGTTAATTGAATAATTAGTGAAGTTACAAAACTTCACTATTCAAAGACAAGTTATTCAAGTTGATATGTTAAGCTATAATTCATATAACCACTTTCCCTATTCTACTTAATTATAAATTACTCACAACAATTTAAATAACAATACAAAAAATCATTAAAAAAATCAAATAAGTTAGACTCTTTGTATGCTTAAAATTAATAATTAATGTGTTAATAAAGTAAGGGAACTATTGATGTGTGGATTTTTTTTATTATAAAAATTACATTTGTACTTTTATGCAAACCGTATAAAACAAATGGTTTATAACAAGCCAACCTTCAATGATCTCTTAATTGGAACAATTCATTGAATTAAATTATGCCTTAATCTTTAGTCTTCCATATAACTGGTGTAAATCCCCCCAATTTTGACTATTCCAATGTCATATATAAACCCTTAGTCGTCCATTGACTTAATTAATTTAGTTTAGCTTATAAAGCAAATATATAATAATTTATTATACTAATTTTAATCAATAATTTATTATACACAAGCCAACCTTCAATGATGGAACTTTGGTTATTAGGATTTTTCTACAATTTTATATCATCATTTAATCAATCATTTCAATCATCTAATTACACTTCTATATATTTAAATATCAAAATTATCTTTTATTTAATTATTTATAATTTTTTTTAACACTTAAAAACTAGTTTTTTAAATATTTAATCAAATATAATTTTATAAGGAAAAAATCAGAAAAAAAAATCAATAACCACTATCTATCTCAGAGATACGTTAGACCGGTCTAACTCTAACGATTAAACTGAATAAATTAAAACAAATAAAAAGAATAATTTAAAACGATTAAATAAGAATATTAGTATAATAAAATAGATCGTATTTAATAAAATTTATTATTTGATGAAGAGCATGCAAGATTTAACATATAAGGTGAATCAAACCTTCGTTATTCTATTATACTTTGGGAGAACACGATTTAATATATATATATATATATATATATATATATATATAATTCACCAACCTAATTATTATTTTTCAAATTAAGTCTGCTAAATAGTTTATTTGGTATAATTTTGTTGCCCCTTCAATTTGTTATCGATATTATTTATTTTACTTTAGTATGTATTTGGGTAATTGACAATCGAAAAATATATTGAAATTTTTTATTTTTAATTTTTAATAAAAACATATTATTTTGGTCTTCTTTTTTTAGGTACAAATTTTAAACAATTTATTTATTCTACTAAAACAAAACAAAAAATAATACCAAATATAAAAATAGTTAAGGGTTAAATAAAAGTACGAAGATTTATATAAATATCTAATAATTGTAGATTTTTTTTTATTTACTATTTTAAACTCGAATTTGGATAGTTTATATTATATGATGCTCGAATTTTGAATTGTATTATATAAAACTTCAATTATAATAAAAGATTTTCTCAGATTACATGTACATTCATTTTCATACCATATAACATAATACTTAATTTAAAAAGAAATATCCAAAACATTTCTAAATATGATTTTATTTAAAAATATGATAAAATAATAATAAAAAAATAATACGTTAAAATAATATAAAAAAAAAACTATAATGATATATATAAACGAATTAAATTTCTGACTTTTATCAATCAATTTGATATTTCATTTCCTGAAAATTTGAGGAAGTTTCTAATCTAGCAATGGAAAACCGTGTCCCCTTCTAGCTTTATAAGTAATCATTTGAAGATGCATAGAAGAATAGGAGATACAAAGCTTTTGCCTCCACAAAAATGGCAGCTGCACTTTACATTCTTCTTCTCTTTCATTTCATTCATCAAACCAATTCATTGAGTTTTTCATACACAGGATTCAACCAGTCGAATCTCGAACTACAAGGATCCGCCCAAGTTACTCAACCCTTCGGCGCCTTAAGACTCACCGACTTTTCAAAAAACGTAATCGGCCATGCGTTTCACCCATCTCCAATGAAATTCTTCACCAAAAACTCTTCAACTTCATCCCCAATCAACGTTTCATCCTTCAGCACATACTTCATCTTCGCCATCGATTCTCCAGACGCTCCACACGGCGGTTTCGGTTTCGCCTTCACTCTTTCTCCTCAAAAGGATTTCCCCGGAGCTGAACCCGGTCATTACATGGGTATCTTCAATTCAACAAACGACGCCGAGGATTCAAACCACATTCTAGCCGTCGAATTCGACACTGTTAATGGACTCAACGAGGGTTCGGATACAGACGGTAATCACATCGGGATCAACGTCAATGGAATGGATTCAATCGCGTCTGAGCCTGTTGCGTATCTTCCGTCCAATGATTCGGACAAGAAGGAGGAGTTTTCAATGGAATCTGGCGATCCGATTCAAGTATGGATTGATTTCGACGGAGATACCAATTACCTTAACATAACAATCGCTCCTCTTAACGTTTCTAAGCCTAGACCTCTGAAATCTAGAAAAGTCAATTTACCTGGTTCACTTCTAGAGGAAATGTATATTGGATTCTCGGCGGCGACAGGGCATAAGACGAGTTCTCATTACATCCTTGGATGGAACTTTACCACAGAAGGAACCGCGCCCCCCATTGATATTTCCAATCTACCCTTCACGCCCAAAACGAAGAAACGCCGCACAGGTTTGAGTTCTACTGTGAAAGCCCTTCTCGGTGCATTATCTAGTTCGATAGTTTTGTTATTCGGAGCTCTTGCTTATTTCATTGTTTATCAAAGGAGAATGGGTGAATTCGATCGTTTGGAAGATTGGGAAATGGATTACCCACATAGGTTTAAGTACAAAGATCTACATTTAGCAACAAAAGGGTTCAACGAAACAGAGCTAATTGGAACGGGGGGATTCGGTTCGGTTTACAAAGGTGTTTTACCTAGTTCGGGGTCGGAGGTCGCGGTTAAGAAGATTCGTAACGATTCGGTTCAAGGGATGAGGGAATTCGTCGCGGAAATTGAAAGTTTAGGCCGTCTAAGGCATAAGAACTTGGTGAATCTTCAAGGTTGGTGCAAGAGGAAGAACAAGCTATTACTTATCTATGATTATATCCCAAGAGGGAGTCTCTATACTTTATTACTCAAGCCTAGGGTTGGATGCATCCTTAGATGGGATCAACGGATGAGAATCATGAATGACGTGGCGGCGGGGCTATTGTATCTCCACCACGAGTGGGAGCAAGTGGTGATTCATCGCGACGTGAAAGCTAGCAATGTCCTTATTGATCGCGACATGGGAGCTCGCTTAGGCGATTTTGGCCTCGCGAGGTTGTATAGCCACGGGCAGAACTCTCACAACACGAAAGTTGTGGGGACAATAGGGTACATTGCTCCCGAGTTGGCGAAAACCGGGAGTTCTTCAACCAGCTCGGATGTGTTTGCCTTTGGGGTAGTTGTACTTGAGATTGTTTGTGGACGTGGTCCTATCATTTATGATGTGGATCACGATCATATGATGTTGGTGGATTGGATAATTGAACATCTTCAAAGGGGCGAAACGGATATGATTGATTTTGTTGATACTAGATTGGGAGGAGAATATGACTCTGAAGAAGCGAGGAAAGTTTTGAGACTCGGCCTTGTTTGTTGTCACCCGGATGCAAAATCTAGGCCTAGTATGAGACAAGTAACGCGTTACCTTGACGGAGACGATTCGATTCCTAGGATCGAGGAAGATTTGCGCTATGCAATCTCTATATATGCTTATGGATCGATGAGAAGCCAATTAGGGTCGGCAATTTCAACCGATGATAAGTCATCTCCTCTTGAGGATGTCTCTTTTAATTCATTAGAAATTGGGAGATAGATAGTTTAATGAATGAATTAATCCCCTATGTAGGTTATTCTCTTGTAAACTATTTGTACATATGTAATAACATTGAAGTTATTGCTTTAAAGTTATATTTTATTTAATGATAATATTTAACTATATTGATCTTCATTTACAATAACTTTCACATAATCATTTGTGTATTGCATTCTAACTTCTAAATTTTACTTGCCTCTTAAGTCTTTGTCATAGACTATATTGTTCACTCTAAACTCTCAAGCCCAGAGGAGACGTAGATTTTGTATTGTTTTCTTTGTATAACTGGCTTTTCGATCATTTTCAAAAATTAATGTCACTACAAATACATCTCCGATTCAACTTACGTTTTTATAGCTCTCTCACGGTTCTCAAACGCTTTATTTGATTATCAAATATGTAATGATAAATCTCTTTAAGTAACAAATTTTCCATCTACGTAAGCTATGTCTCGATTTCTTTCTTGTGGCTTTAGGTTCATCATCCAATAGGATAGACACAAATTCATTGTCAAAGTCTATTTTCAGTAACATGTTCTCTGAGCTTCGTCGACATGAAATATATCGTTTCAGATATCAAGATATGCAATTATGTACAGATCTAATTGGAAATTGTTATAATTATTTAAGTTGGAATTTATAACTAAGTTTTAAGGTTAAAAAAAGCGAAAAAAATTTTAAATGATAGTTTTGAAAATTTTATTTAAATATTCAAATTTGTATTTATATAATAACTTTGATGAAAAGACTTCCAACAAGATAATATTATTTAAATGGAGTAACTTAATTAGTTAAACAACACAATATAATATGTATTTATGTGATATCACTTTAATGACATCTTAATTAATTAAGTCTAATATAGCTTATGATTATCTAGTACTTGCAATCATCTCTATCATTTTAATATCACATGGTAAAATATTATTATTATAATAGCATATGTAATATTTCAACATCCTCCATGGGTCATTTTCATGAGTAGTGGCAAAATTGTAACTGGCACTTCTGAAAACCACATATACAAACAGTTTTTTTTTTTCAATTCAATAGAAGTTGAAAAATATGGGCTATGGAAAATACCATACAAGTACATTGAAACATACCCACAAAAGGGACCACATGGAATTGATAGAAAAAAAGCTTGTGTCATCAATAAAAATAAAAATAAAACATAAGTCTTCGATCGCGTTTGACCCTAAATCATGTTGTGTTACCTACACGTAAACGTACCATTTTCTATAGATTTGATTTAAATATTTTTTAGGTTTGACAAATTATCGTTATGTCATGTTCAAACCTGTTCATACACATGTTATTACACATTGTATAAAAAATCAGGAACATGATTAAAAAAAATAATGACAATTATAACTTGCTAATGGACTTTATATTCCTAAACACGAAAAAAAGCTTTCTCAATTTTTTAACATGCATGGCCTATTATGGAAATGATAAAAATGACATCTATTCTATTGACCAAATCGAAATCGAGTTTTGATCAGTGGACTAACCATATGTCTGGTTCAATTCACTGTTTAAATAATAAAATATCGATGATTTAACCGATCAATCGTATATATATATATATATATTTTCTTTTTAACATACGGGAAATAATAAGTATAATGCATTTTTTTGTTAAGATTTTAAATTTTGATACACGTATTTATTATTTTGTATATTCGATGTTTTTTTTCTTAAACTCATTTTAATTTAATTAATATTATAATATATATTTTGTTTTTATCAAAAATTTACGAGCTCGATAACTTATTATTTATCGTTTTTTTATGTTTTTTTTTTCATGTCATCTTTTATTGTTGTGCTTAAACAATTTTTATTTATTTTTTAATATACATGTATCATTTAAAAAAAATATATATATATTTTGTTAAGTTAAATGTTTCTCAATTAGTTGTAGGATGACAATAAGGCGGATTGGGACACGAAAAATGCGTTTATAATTCCCGCTTCATTCTATTTTAGAGACTTTTTTACTAACATCATTCTCGCTCAGTTTTGGGAATCCTCGCATACCACCATTATACCATGTTATCTACAAAAATAAAAATAAAAATCTTTTATAAAATTATATAAACGGATGTTTTAATATATATATATATATATAGTAATATATAAAGAAATAATTTTAAAATTCTTATAAAATATGAAGAATAAATAAATATATTGGTAATGTTATATATTTAGTGGAATAATTTGATGAGATCGATACGAGTACACAAATACCATCCCTACTCTATCGCCATTCGGTTTTGGGGAAAAACCGACCCTAACAAAGCAGTTTGAATTAAAACCCGCGGGACGCTTTATAATTGAAAAGACTGATGAAATTATCAAACTCAACCAAACCGAATCTAACATATAAATTTTGAAAAATCGAAACCAATAAAAAAAAAATCAAACATAACCACTTACATGCCTACATCTGCATATATAGACTTAGTTCCATTCTTCATCTGATTCACATCAATATTTCCCTATTTTGACCATCTTTGTCCTTGTATTATTCTACATCCCGGATTTCTAAAACTGAAAAAGAGGTTAGGAGAGAAACACTTGTCACATATTTATGGCGTGTTTCATAAAATAAAAAATAAATGATTTAGTAATGAATTTAAAGTATCAAACTAATTAGATTTATTCGAAAATAATATTAATATATAAATTAAATATTGTCATATATTATAACTTATAATAAGTTTATTGAGTTTAAATAATAAAATAAATAATAATATCTATAAATAAGATAATAAATATAAAATAAGAATATCAACATATATTATATATTAAAGAAAAAGTGTTGGTATTTTTTTTTTTTTTTTTTATATATATCAAAAGTATGTTTAAACAATTCTCATTATTCTTTTATATACATATATCATTCAAAAAAATATATATTTAAAAATAACCCATAAAATTTAAAAGTACAGAGATTCATTTTAAATCTCACAATAATTGAGTATTAATTAATTACGAATTATAAAGATTTTTTTCTATTAAATCCATTAAGATTTTTTATTTACCTTTAGTGGAATATATATATTGTTTGGTCCGCAGGAGAATGGTAGAAAATGTTAAAAAAATTATT
This sequence comes from Impatiens glandulifera, assembly GCF_907164915.1. Classification (NCBI taxonomy): domain Eukaryota; kingdom Viridiplantae; phylum Streptophyta; class Magnoliopsida; order Ericales; family Balsaminaceae; genus Impatiens; species Impatiens glandulifera. Next base: position 696,911 of record NC_061865.1, read on the forward strand.
TTTGGTAAGATTTTAAATTCATAACTAAATAAATTTTTTTATTTTTAGTTTAAACCACTGAATTACACATTTTTACTTTTATGTTAAAAAGATGAATAAATTTAACTTAAATTTTTTATTTTTTTTATAAATGGACTGCCTAACAATAGAATGGTTGGGCCAACATACTCGCAATAAATAAAATGGTTGGCCCGGCCATACATCTACATCCAAAAATCCGGCTCTACATCTACATTCGAAAATTCAACAAATAAATGGAAAATCGTTAAGGTATTGAAGAAATAATCCAATACATAATTAAAGTATTTGTTTCTTAGAAAATCAAACTTTTCACTAATCACTGATAATTGTATATGGGAAAGAAAGTAACCATAAGTTATGACAATCATTGTCAAATAAGTTTAAAATAAAACATCAATATACACGCCCTATCGACAAGAAAAGAAGAAGATGATGCTCCCATCATTCCTAATTCATATCGCCCTATCGACAAGAAAAGAAGAAGATGATGCTCCCATCATTCCTAATTCATATCGCCCTATCGACAAGAAAAGAAGAAGATGATGCTCCCATCATTCCTAATTCATGTCGCCCTGAAATTTTTCCTAATTCATGTCGCCCTGAAATTTGAACATTTCATTTTCGTCGAGACTTCGTTGTCTCAACCTTCCGCTCCAATCAATCAGTACAACTAACACCTGAAAAAGACTATTAATACCACCCTAATCCATTTTCTAACTGCTAAAAATAACTCTGATTTTCAAAATGTTAAAGGCTAAAAGAATAAATCTGCAAATCTGTTGGTTCCATCAAAGGATGTCTGGTCTTATTACCCAGATGCTATTTTTTTTAAATTTTCATCACAAAACTGTTTAATACTTTACACATACTATTCAAAGACAGCTTCTTCCTGATACTAAAGGAGCTCTATTTCTATGGCTGAACTGAACCAAACCAAACCATTTTACAAATACCTTATATTGCAACTTCTCTTCGACTATACACACTCAAAACTTGGTTCACTTCTCCGAAATCCAAAAAAGTAATAAAATAATCTTATTTGAACTCTGGCCTCTGCCTTGTCTTTGTGAACACAACATCGCCATTGAGAACTTCAGCAACAAACCTTTCCACTGCTTCAGTTGTTAAATCGCCTGTAAAAGATACAAACTTCCTCCTTTTGGGTTTGTATGCTATCAAGATCTTGTCTTGTGATCTGAATCCAGACTTTTCCAATGAGTTCAAGAATGCTGGATACTTTGAAGCATCCACTAGACCATAAGACACAGGATCCTTCACATTGTAAGCCGTTTTATGTCTTCTTAAGAATGATTTTTGAGAAACCTGGAGAAAGACCAACCAAGTTTTAACTTCTCAACGAATCCATAAGGTTATTTCAAAATAACCTTGTATATATTTTCTAAAACATAAATAGAAGGTAGTTTGATATTTGTATGATTTTAACAATGTGATTGATGATGGGATAATGGGCCAAATTGAAAAAGGTCTAAGAGATTTAGTTTGACTAACCGATGATATAACAGATTCAAGCTTCTCTCTTCCCCTTGACGACCTGAAAGCACCAATTATGCAAACAGGAATGTTCTCTCCACAAACATCATCAAAATTATTGCCCGTGAGAACTTTTACACGTTCATCACTCTGTTCAAACTCCGGTTTTTTGGACTGACTAGAATAACCTGCCTTCTTATTCTTTTTCTCGAATCCATCTAGTAAAGCACTAAGATCTTGAACAGCTGACTTTATATCCTTCACAGAAATTCCAGTTCTCAGAACTTGCATTTCTCCATTGGATTGCCAGCCAACAATAGCTGGAAGAGTATCTACCCCTAGCTTTCTTAACATTGGGTCAGAGACATCACGAATCTGTATAATTCAAATAAGGGAGTCAAGGGTCTAACATGTGGTGGTGCCTAGTGCCTACATAAAAGTAAAAATAAGTATTACATACAAATATACACTACCTCAGCATCATAGAAGATAAAGCGTTTTTGGTACAACCCGCTAAGCACACGCCATATGATAGGGGTGTCTTTCTTTGTTGAGAGAAGCAACAACTTGGGCAATTTTTCTGAAGAGCTGGAAGATGGATCAAAACGATTCAAGTCTATGCGTTTTGAGAACTTTGGAAGATGTTCTTGGCAAAATATCTTCAAATCTTTCACAGTTAAATCCCCATTATACTCCACCAGAGATGCATCATCCCTGGTTCTATATGAGTACACATACACCTTAGGAGAACGATTCAGATACACTCCCAGTTCCTTGCAGAGGGATGATTCAGCTCCACAGTCTATGCTACCAACCTTAAAAACATGAACTAGATTTGTCATGGAAAGAAGAAAATAAATTGGTTCTACTGAGAGTGTTAATTTAGGTTAAGCACATTTTGCATCACTATTTTCCAGTACAATAATAACCTACAAGATTGTTCATACCTTCAGTGCTCCTTCCAATTTTCTAGCAACCTCCCCAACATGAGATTCATAATCATGCTTCCTCATTGAAGGACCATGAAAAAGAAACAACCATGTTATCCCTTTATCTTTTACTTCTTGCTTATAAACTTTGGAGTTGATTGGACGAATGCTCTCAGGAGAACTTCTCGATCCATGTTGGGACCTGGAAGAACTACTGAAACTGCCAGACTGACTTCCTCCATCCTTGTTGCCTCCAAAGAAATTGGAGAAAATGTCATTCAATCCAAAACCAAACGAACTACCTCCTGGTTCTCCAAAAGAGAAAGAAAATGATCTGGAATTTCCTTGCCCATCCATGTTTTGCCATTCATCAGGCCTAGATCCATATCCACCATTTCTCCCAGGTCCACCATTCGTGAAGTAAGAGTATCCCCCTCCTTGATTCCCAGCACTCCCAGGATCAAATCCTGGCTGACCCTTCTCATCTCCATACAAATCATAATTTTTTCTCTTCTCTTCATCCGATAAGATGTCGTAAGCTGGAAACAGGTCATGAATTTAACATTATTGAATAATGAACAAAATAATGAATAGTTAAAGTTTATGATCTGTACCATTATTGATCTCAGCAAACTTCTCTTGTGCACCCTTGTTCTTGTTCTTGTCAGGGTGATATTTAAGTGAAAGCCTATTGTCACAATTTTGAAAATTTCAGATAACATAATTCATCCAAATTTCAGCAGCAACCAAATATAAGATGACAACAGTCAACAGGAGAAACATACTTGTGAAAAGCTTTCTGGATTTCGCGCTGAGTTGCAGTGCGTTCGACCCCCAGAATCTGACATAGAGGAGCAAAAGAAGTTTAAACCCAATGCTGAAGAATAAACATTAGGGAAATATCTGAAATTCAGACATAATAATGGACAAAAGACCTAGATTAACAAAACCAAACAGATGAAGTTCAAAACAGTCACTCTAGAAACTTGATTACACTCGAATGGAACTGAAATAAGTCAAATAACAAAAAAATACCTTGTAGGGGTCGAGGGTTTTCGCTTCTAGGGCAACGAATAAGATCGACGCCAATGCCAAAAGCCATAATCTTTGATCGAGTTTCATTTTCCAGAACTGAATCAATATACGGATGATCTGAGCTTTCGATTTGAGAGAATTTGCAACGAATTTGTATGCAATTATATTGTAAACAGAGACAACCAAGAAAGGGGAAATAAAGCTTTAAATAGGGTCTCGCTGGGGACGAAAATCCAGAGACTTCGACGGTTATAGAGCTGACGTGTCTAATGCAATTTTGCTCCACGCAAATCAACCAATAGAATTTTAGAATTCACGTTATTATCATAAATGTTTAATTATTCAAATTTGGAGATGTTTTTTAATAATAAATTTATATTATATATATATATATATATATATATAATATCAGTTTTGGAGCTGTTTTTAATAATAAATTTATAATATATATATAAATTTTGGAGTTTTTATTATTATTATAAATTAAGTTTTTTAAATTAAAATTAGGTAAACTAAAGACGCTGGCACAACACGACTCGTGTGCCCCACCAATAACTGGTATTTTTTATTTTTCGTAATATTAAAATTTGTTTTAGATATATAATTACATCTTTTATTTTTTATATAAATAATTATTTATTAAAATTTATAAAAGAAGTAAATTTAAAAAAGATTGAAGGTGAAATATAATATTTTTTAATACTAACATTATTTTTATATTTAATATTTTTTTCATTATAATAGATTTTCTTGGATAGTAAAATTATTGTTTATTATTAATGATTAAAAAACTGTAAATATGTTAAAGTATAGTTAATAAAATTATAAAAAATGAATTAGTTAATAACATATTTAAATAATGTATTTTAAATTTTAAGTATAACATATACAATATATATATTTATTTGTTACAATTGTCAATCTCTTTTGTTTGATATATCATTATTAAAAGCTCCCTAAATAAGTTCTATACATTATTTAAATTTGTTATTAATTCATTTATATTTGATAATATCATTAAAGAAAATGTTAACAAATTAAAAGCTTTTTTTCTAAAATTGGTAAAATAAGACTTTTTACAATTTTAGTGCTGGAAAAATAGTTCATTTATTTTGCGATAAATTATACTTCTATCAGAAAAATAATTTTATAAATAATAATAATTTTATTCAAGAAAATTAATTATAATGAAAAAAATATTTAATTTTAAAATCATTTAAAAATACAGTGTTTCAATTGTAGTTTTTTTCTATAATTTCTTAATTTTAATTTTAGTATTGCGTATTAGATTCTAATAAATTATTCTCTCTGTATATAAAAGTTGACAACATTTTTTATTTTAATAGTTATTAATCTCTCAGCGTTGAATATAATGGTTTATGCATAATGAGTCAGTGTCACATTTTTCATTTTTCAATTATTAAAAATATTTTTTCTTTTTTTAATTAATATAACATATTTTAGTATTAAATACTTTAGTAATAAATATGTTTGATATTTAAAATGGTGAAAAGTTAACGGAATACATTCCAGCAAGGGGCGGACCAATACACTTTTTAAAAAGTTTGTTAAAGATACTATTATTTGTTATTTTCTTAAATTCTACTAAATAATGTTAGTTTATTATTGAAGTGTAAAAATAAAAGTAAATATGATTTTTCACTTTTACTATATTAGAAAGTATGGGTTTAATTTTTTAATTAACTAAAATAGTAAAATATGTTATATTTTATTTAAAAGAAAAAATATTTTTAATTATATATTAATTTTGTTAAGTTTACTGAAAAAATGAAAGATAGCTAGACACTTATGCATGGATAGATGACGGGTTCACCTATGTTGAAAAGACAAATAACAACAACAAAAAAAAAAATGAGAATGTTGTTAACTTTTTATACATGTATATATAGAGAGTAATTTATTAAAATCTAAAATATAATAATAAAAATAAAATAAAAAAATTATAAAAAAAATAAAACAGAAACGCCATATTTTTTAATAATAACATTATTTTTTAAATTAAATTATTTGTTTTTAATTATAATTGATTTTCTTAAATATGATCATTATAATTATTATTTATTTATAAAAATATTTTCTAACAAAAATATATATTATTGCAAAATAAATTACTATTTTATGCATTCAAAATTGTAAAGCAGCTCCTCCTACCAATTTTAACAAAACAAACTTTTAATATGTTAAAAACAAATTAATAACATTTTTAATTTTAAATGATTTTATTTAAAAATTCTAATATATATATTAATTATTAAAATGAAAGAGTTAATAACACATTTAAATACCCATAAATCACAAAATAGGAGTATAATATCACATAAATATATATGATTTATTTATAATTAATAATATTGATAAATATTATTATTTATCTTTCAATTATTAATAAAAGAAAATCTTCTCATTTATAGAAACCTTCATTGTTAAAAAATATATTATTATTTCTCTTTCAAATATTAATAATAAAAAAAATTAAATGAGATAAATTGGGTCCTGCTAACTTTTACTTAAAATAAAAAAATTTGGTAAAAAAGGAAACTCACTAATATTGTTAATATTTATTAATTTACTTTGTTAATTTTTTAAGAAAAGACAAATAAGAACTAAATTTTGGGTCTTTTTAAGTATAACTCTACATTCTCCACTGCATTTTTTTATTTTAGAACTTGATCTTCTTTGGTGTCTACTGTTTGGTAGCACTTATCAACAAGAGGATCTTCAATCTTTGGGTTAGGATAAGAAGATAAAACAGATTCTATATAAAAAATAATAATAAAAATAAAAAGATGCATATACATATTTATAAGTGAAGAAAAAATTATACATAATGAGAAAAAAAAAACAAAAAAGTTTATTCATATCAATATGGGACTCTCCATTAATATAGAAAATAACAGTACACACTAACAAATGTGATTGAAATTCCTGAAAACTAATTTAAGTAAATTTGTTGCACAACACACTACACGTGTTATAATGTATATATTCAAGTTTTAAGACATTTTTAGTAACTTAAAAACAAAAAATTATAAAATTACAAAGTTTGATCACTATTACAAATTAATCATATTCATTTTATTAAATAAAATTAAATTTGAAATAATAAGTAATACCACTATTATTTTCAACTGTTTTTTTTCAAAATTTTAGGGTTTTACAGGAAACTCCGTTGGAGGAGTTGGAGGAACAAGAGTGATTCCTTGTAAGTTGTGTTGTTATAGTATAATGTTTTGACAACTTATATATTTGTTGCATCATTTAGATAGACTTAAGAGAATGTAATATGTAGGTTTCAATACAATGTTATGTATGATCTCATGATGTTGCAAATGTTTGGCTGTTGTGTTCTAAGCTTTGTTGTGTTTAATTTCCAGTTTTAAAAATTGAACAGTATACTTGAAAAAAGAGGGATAAATATATATTAACAGGATGATCAATAAAAGGAAAGAAATATATTTTTAAAACTGAAAAAATGCATCGATACATCATAGCACGACACGGACCGAACTCATTATGCATTGACTCGACGATGTTTAACCGTGGTTGAAAGACGAATAACAATAAAAATTAAAATTATTATTAACATTTTATACGTATATAAAGGAAACTCACTAATGAATCAAATAAAGTTTATTATTATTTATTAATTTACTTTTTACATTTTTAGAAAGAAACTAATGTGAATTTGCAAAATAACAAACTTTCTAATTAATTGTTACAGAAAAAATTTGTGTAAAGCTAAATAAGAATTAAATTTAGGGTCTTTTAAGTATAGTTGTACATTCTTCTGTCCCATAATTTCAGTAATTTTAATTTTAAAACCAAATCTTTCAAATGGTGTACTTCTTCATAGGATCGATCAATCGCTGGATTAGTTTAACAAGAAAAAATATATTTTGAACAATAAAAAAAGGATGCACAAACATGTTGTAGTTGAAGAGATAAAAGTTTATAAATGATAAGAAGAAAAAAAAATACTTGTATGTCTGTATAATACATGATAATTAACTTAGGTAAACGACCCGAATAACACGAGTTCGTCGTGTCTGATAAGACACAATCCAATCTTCTGCATGTTACCAGAGTTGAGACTAATTTTTAAAAAAATCTTAAGTAATCTTTTATGATTTCTTTTAAGAATTTTTTAAAAAAATATATGAATTCTAAAATTACAAAGTCTGATCACTATTACAAATATCAAATTAAACAAAAACTACCAAAACAAAACAAGGTCAAAACCAATGTTATTTTATAGTAATTGAACTAATTCAGTTTGATGTTTCACATCCTTTGTTAAACAAATCATTTGCTACATATTACTTTATATTAACAATTTATATTTTATACCTCTATAAAAACATTTTTTTTAATAAAAATATTAAATTGAGGTATTATTATGTTTATGAATTTGTGTTATTTTTAATTATAATTGTTTTACTTGAATAGGATTCTAGCTAATTATTTTTTATTTCTAGATAAAAATATATATTATTGCAAAATAAATGACTATTGTACGACATTAAAAAATTGTAAGGTGTTTAAAACCAATTAAAAAACAAGCTTTTAATATGTTAAAAATAAATTAATAATTTTTTAATTTTACATAATTTTATTTAAAAATTATAATTCATTTATTAATTATTAAAATGAATAAGTTAATAACACATTTAAATATACATAAATCCCAAAATAGGAGTATATACAATATCACATAAATATGATTTATTTATAATTAAAAAATATTGATAAATTTTATTATTTCTCTTTCAACTAATAATAAAAAAAATATCTTCTCATTCTTCTAACCTATATATGAAAAATATTATTATTTTTCTCTCAACTATTAATAAAAAAAATCTAAATAATTAAACATTTAAAAATTTGGTAAAAACAAGGAACTCACTAATATTGTAACAAACTAATATTTCAAATAAGTTTATTAATATTTATTGTATAACTCTACATTCTCCACTGCATTTTTTATTTTAGAATTTGGATATTCTTTGGTGTCTACTGTTTGGTATCACTTATTAACAAGAGGATTTCCAATCTTTGGGTGAGGTTAAGAAGATAAAACATATTTTTATAGAAATTTAATAATAAAAATAAATCTATACATAACAATATTTACAAGTGAAGAAAAAATCATACATGATGAGAAAAAATACACAAAAGTTTACTTATATAGTTATGAGACTCTCACTTAAAAAAGAAAATAATAATACACTACCAAAAATATTAATAAAAATGTAGAATACCTAAAAATTTAAACGGGTGACACAACACGACACACAATGTATTATGACGGTATAGCCTAGTTTAGAAAGAAAAAATAATATTAAAAGAATCATTTAAGACTTTTTTTTTAATAACTTAACAAGATAAACTATAAATTATAAAATTTTATAGTTGAACACTATTACAAATCAGATTCATTTATTAAATAAAAATTAAATTTGAAATAATAAGTAATACCATTATTATTTTCCAGTTTTTTTTTTTTTTTTTTTTCAAATTTAGTTATTTTGTTTGTTTGGTGTTAGAGGGGTTGGAGGAAAAAGCGTGAGTTGTGACCACTGATAGTAAACCAAACATTTTTTTAATAAATTGAATTATTTCAGCTTCGCAGATCCACTATCGAAACCAAGGATCATTTCATACATATTACTTTATATTATCTGATTTATATTTTTGTTTATAAAAAAATAAATTGGGTATTATAATATTTATGAATTTGTGTTATTATTATTATTTTTATAAAATATAATTTTGGATTATTATAATAATTGTTATTAAACTGGTTGCTATTATTTTATTTTATTAATTTGTGTTATTATAATTAATTTATTAAATAAAATTATAATTAATTTTTATTTATAAAAATATTTTTTTCTGATAAAAGTATATATTATCACAAAATAAATTATTATTTTTAGACTTCTTTTCATAACATTTTTTTAAAAAAAACTTTTAATATATTAAAAATAAATTAATAACATTTTTATTTTTTTAAATAAATATTATTATTTTCTGAGTAATCTATTTTTCAACTTGTATTAAATCTGAAAAGTTTAATTAATATTTAATATTTTCTCTTTCAACTATTAATACAAAATTTTCCTAATTTTATAAAACCTGTATAGTTAATTATATTAAGAAAACTTATAAAGAAAAAAAGGAAACTCGTTAATATTCTAACAAACTAATGTTTATAATAAAGTTTATTATTATTTATTAATTTACTTTTTACATTTTTAAGATTAACTTATTTAAATTACACAACAAAATTTGTGTAAAGCCAAATAAGAACTAAATTTTTGGGTTTAAAGTATAACTCTTTACATTCTTCTACCCCATATTCTTTTTATTTATAATTTTAAAATCAGATCTTTTTTGTGTCTACTGCTTGAAAGCACTTATCAACAAAAGATGATCTGCCATCTTTGAGTTAGGTTAAGAAGATAAAACAATTTTTTTTTTAGAAAATTAATAATAAAAACAAAAGGATACACAAACATATTTGTAAAGAGATTAAAAAAACATATAAATAAATAAATAAATTACATATATTGACAATAATGCTCACTACACGAAAATAATAATAGTAGTTTGTCATGAACAAATGTACATAAAATAACTGAAAACTAATTTGTGTAAACCGATGTCACAACACGAGCACAAGACATTCTTATATGTTATGTCGTGTATAATATAGTTTTAAAAAATAAAGTAAAATTAGTCATTTAAGACTTTATCTTCTAAGTAACTTAAAAAAAATAAAAATTCTAAAATTACAAAGTTTGATCACTATTATAAATTATATTCATTTATTAAAATAAAAATTAAATTTGAAATAATAAAAAGTAATGCTAACTATCAAACCAAATTAATTTGGCTAAACAACAAATCTCAAAAATAAAGCAAATTAAAATAAAAACAATCAAAAATCAACTAAAGCAAAGTATAAATCAATATTATTTTATAATAAATTTATTTAAGTTCACTTTTGGTAGTGATTATAAGGCAATTGATAATTTGACATGCATTACTTTAATTAACGAATTTATATTTTATAACTTTATAAAACTTATTTATTTATTTTATAAAAAGATTAAATTGGGATATAATAATATTTATGAATTTTTGTTAATTATTATTTTTATAAAATATAAATTTCGATTATTATAATAATTATTTAATGTTTATTAAATTTGTGTGGTATTATTTGAAATGAGTTTGGTATTGTTGTTAATGAAGGATTTATCCATCTTTAGGCCAGCTTAAGAAGAAAAAAATATTTTGAAAAAACAATAATAATAAAAAATGCACAAACATATTTGTAAGTGGAACAAATAAAAAAAAATTATACGAGTGAAATTCTCCATTAAAAATGAAAATAATACAACTTCACCCAAAGATAATATAATATGTCACAACATCATTCTTTCGTGTTTGAGCACGACATAGTCGTCCAAATATTATGTCGTGTATAACCTAACTTAAAAGAAAACACATACTCATTTAAGATTTATTTTAAATATCTTTTAACTAAAAAAAATATAAATTTTAAAATTACAAAATCTGATCCCTTTTACAAATCATATTCATTTATTAAAATAAAAAATAAATTAAAAATAATAATAAGTAAGATAAAAATAAACCAATTTATAACAAAAACAACCTAAAAAATGCTAAATATTCATTTATTTGGTGTTGATTTGACAAACTTGATTATTTGATATGTTATACTTTATATTAATGATTTTTATTTTTATTTTGTTTATAAAAATATCAAATTATGGTATTATAATGTTTATGAATTGTGTTATCATTATTTTTATAAAATATAATTTTTAAGAATTATTAAATCATGTATTATTTTATTTAATTCATTTGTGGTATCATAATAATTGTCTAATTTGTGTGAACTTGTTTGATAAATTTAAGTGTTATGTATAAGTTATTGTTTACTTAACTTTTTTTTTTTTTTTTTATCAAATTACAGTACTAGATTTTTTTACTTGTTCTTTTTTATAATTTATAATTTTGTATAAAAATATAATTAATTATAGAAATATTTAAACTATTTACTAAAATATCCTTTATTTATTTAAAAAATATATTTTATTTTATACTTAAACAAAGTCTAAGTGTTAGATTATAGCTTGGATATTTTTCCTTCCTTTGACAATGAGCTAACTGGGTTAAGAAGAAAAAAGCTTGCTGTTTTTGTCTCCGGTGGGGGCTCAAACTTCCGGTCAATTTATGAGGCTACAATTAATGGATTAGTTCATGGAGATGTTGTGGTTTTGGTGACAAATAAACCAGGTTTGTTTGATTGATTAAGAAAATTCAGAATCATAACTAGTTTTTGTTACATAAGCATATGCCTTCGGGGTGTTTGAATAATTGTCACAATGAAACTATAAAAGCTTTAATTAAATTACAACATTATGTTAATTGGAAAGTTTATTTTTGTGAATAATCTTGCATTTGTTTATTTACATTTGATTTCATACTGGTATTGACTTCAAATCTATTTTCATGAAATTTACAGGTTGTGGAGGTGCAGAATATGCTAGAGATATTGGTATTCCGGTCATTTTGTTTCCCAAAACTAAAGAAGATAAAGAGAGTATTTCAGAAGATGTTTCGGCTAGAAGTTTAGCGGATTTTAAGAACTTCTTCTGATCGATGGAGATACGAGATTGACTTTATCCTTTTAGCTGGATATTTAAAGCTTATACCAACAAGACTGATTCGTGCTTACCCACAATCAATCTTAAATATCCACCCTTCACTTCTTCCGGTTTTTGGAGGAAAAAGATTTTATGGAATGAAAGTGCATAATGCAGTGATTACATCTGGAGCAAGGTAGTTAAGTATAGTGATTTCAGTTGCTGGTATTGTTTTGTGTGCGTGTGAAACAAATCTTCATTTGAAACGTTTTACCATTTAAATACTATATAATTTCAGATTTTCAGGTCCTACAGTTCATTATGTGGATGAACATTATGACACTGGTAGAATTCTTGCTCAAAGAGTTGTACCTGTTCTTGCTGATGATACTCCGGATAAGCTTGCTGCGAGAGTTCTTCATAAGGTCATCATTTCTTCTTCATATAGCTTGTTGGAAGTCGGTTCAATATCATCTACAATAAACTATATTGGATTCAATAAAAGTGACTATTCTAAAAAAACATATGTTGCCTATTTATTAAAGCAATATTTTGGCACAACTCTTGAAAAATTGCCAAAATGGCTAGACTATGATTCCATTAGTTTCAAAATATTTTGAATTCTTGTCTAATGTATTTTGATTGAATTTTAATCTAGGTGAAAATAATGAAACCAAATTAAGGGAAATAGCATTTACAGCAATCTTGGTTCATTCTTTATATGTTGTTTACACAAAAATACAATAAATTCTTGTTATCAGGAGCATGAAGTGTATGTGGATGTAGTAGCTGCGAGTATTGCTAGCACAAACATGTTAGTTAGAAAAACTGTTCATTTTGTTATGTAACTTATCATGCTAACCTCGTTATTTTTTAGGCAATTGTGGGGACCTTTTTTGTTTGTACCAACGAAGATGAATTTGGTTTTGGTTTCGGTTTGTGTTTTTTTCCTGGTTTACAAATAGTGCAATTTTCAGTTTGTGTTATCAAATTGAAAGAGCCAATTGAGTAGTTAAAAAACATTAGTTATTACAACAATAGAGCAAGAATAATTAAAAATAGTCTAAAATATCAATTGGAGAATACAACATTATTTGAAAAAAAATTGAATCTCAAGCATTTTGCTCTGCATATATCTCAATCAAAATCAATAATGAATACAAATAACCAGTTATTATACCAAAGAAATAGCTGATTTTTTGTTCTAACATCGGGTCTTAACCAAATGGTGCTGTGCCTACAGCGTCGCGTTTGACATGTACTTCCTCTCGTAGAATCCCATGACTTGATCAGCCACCCCCCACATAATAGCTTGACCGGGTGGAATCCTCATAAGCCGAGGCAATAATCCCTTCCATAAGCTCCTTAATCCTTCCTCTTTATATATAGTAGAAATTGCATGCACCATTCCTCTATACTTCATCTCACCATCAACCGAACGACTCTGAGCCATTAACCTCGTTTTCACAACATCAAACGGGCCTGTGCAGATTGGACCAACTGTTCCTGCTAGAAACCCTGAAATCATAGATTGCCACGGTTGAATCACTTTACCATCACCTTCGTGTTTTTTCCACAAGAAACTGTCGAAAGCATTCTTAGCAGTGAACATGGCAGCTTGGTTTGTCCCATTTCTCATTACAGTTGGGGAAGCACCGGCCCAAAGACCAAAAAGTCCTTCTTCGCGGACTATTGTTGTAGCACAATGTATCGGCCCCTTGTACTTTAGAAGTTCGGTACTCAACCCTTTTTGCTGCTGTAGTCTTATCTTCACCACCTGCAAATTTAGATCAATTTTTCATGGCCTTGTTTGATGTGGGTTATTTATGATTAACTCAATATCCCATCAACAATCTACTCAGTGATGAACCAAAATATATACTTATACCCCTGGACCTTGTCTGATCTAGGGTTATTTGTCAAACCCTAGATAATCTCAAATAATCTGTTTATTTGGGGGATTTTTTTACCGACTCACCCTTTAACTTTAATGATTTTAATATACTTTAAAATGAAGGTTTGAGTATTTTGGTATTGTAGTTTAGATTTTGAGATTAAATAGGTGATAGTTGATAGTTGATGCCACTACACATCAAACAAGCAAGCAGCTAATGTCTTCTTACCCAAATAACTTAGTTTTCAATAATCTGTTTATTTAGGTTTTCTTACCGACTTACCCTTTAACTTTATTGATTTTAAGAATTTGAATGATTGAAGAGGTGATAGTTGATGCCACTACACATCAAACAAGCAAGCTGCTAATGTCTTCTTACCCAAATAACTTAGTTTCCAATAATCTACATGAAACAAGGGCCCTAATGTCAAGCAACAGTTTGCCCGGAAAAGGTAAACATAAACTGTATACGCAAGGTGCAGGGTAAGGTCCATGTAACACACAGGCTGTTTCTAGGAGAGAAAGTTTTCAATACTTGGCACTGATGAACTATCTTTGATGTATACTTAAGTAGAGGAATGAGGTTTGATTAGGCAATTATAATGAACCCTACAAATGCTATCATGAATCACATCAGATTGAATTTTATGATCACAGAAAACAAAGAATCACTGAACAAAGTCAAGAGTAAGGTCCCAAGGAACTTGTGATTTAGAATGGGACATAAACAGCAATTCAATAAACAGTGTTTCCAATTGAGCATTAGTCTATAGAACCCCAAATGACACCTTTCACAATCAATGATATATTTGATTTCTCCTATTTCCTACAATAAACAAATTCAACTTCGATTGCATGTAGCCAGTATAAACAGACATCAGCCAGGGTTGACTTAGCCACAGAGCAAAAAATATTCATTCTTAGATTACCTCAAAAGGAGTAACGATAACAAGAGCTTCAAGCACACCAGCGCCGAATCCTGAAACAAGTCTAGCTCGATTGCTGAGTTGTCCCGTCTGGGGATCCTTAAACCCCGACTGTAAAACTGCATTGGTTCCCATTCGAAGAGCGTATTTCAAGGTCAGGTGAGTTGCGAATGGCGTCAGTCCTTTCCATAGAGCTCGGACTCCTTCGGTTCGAACTACAGTGGTTCCACAGTGTGCGATTCCTTTGTATGCGCCTGCGCGATCGAGCTGAAGACGAGTCTTAATGACGTCAATCGGTTGCAGGCAGGATGCTTCTATGACACCTCCGATCGATCCAGAGATAGCTTTCACATATGGAGGGATTGCATTATTGTTGCGATTTTGCTTACCTTCCGTCATTGAATTGAAGCTGTAGAGAGAGAATCGAAAATGGCGGAAGTTTGTAAATGGACTTTAGACGAAAGTTGGAGGACTAAATTATTCTCTCTTCCAGACCAGTTCTTTGTATATATATAGAGAGAGACCCAAGCAGGATTTGTTGAATATGACAGCAAAACAACAATAAATAATATAATAAATATAATACACGTTCCTAATTTTATTAAAATGTTATTATTTATATAATCATAATTCATAAGTGAGAATGCGCTCACATGGGAAATTTGACGAAATAAACTAATAATTACATAATTTTGGGAATCTGATAAAGTTTGTAAAATGACTTTTTCGACGTATTTAAAGACAGGCGAAGGGTATTTTCGTCCATAAGAATCATTCTTATAAACTTGATTAGTCTGTCATCCCTCAAAATAATAATCAAATTTCCAGTTCACATCTATGGGAAACTGAATTTTTTTAAAAAAAAATTATAAATTTATTTTAATTTTGTTAAGTATATTCTAATATTTGGATAAATAATATATTTTAATTAATCAAATAAACTCATTGCAATTTATTCTATTAAGGATTAAATGAATTGACTTTCTTTGGTTGGAATTTTATTATAGAAAAATTTGTTACCACTTAGTCCAAATTTAATTAATTGTAAAATTAGTAGTAGTGTAATCTATTTTTTTTTAAATACTTTTAAATATCCCAAAACAAAATTCAGTTTATTTTTCAGTTTCCCACAAAATTAATCAAATAAACCAAATGATTTGACTATAGTTCAAACTTTTATTAGGTTTATTTTTTGCTAGTAACAAATTTAATTATAATTTAATAAAAGTTATTGTTGTTGTTACTATTTAAGTATTGGGCTTCTTGGTATTGAACTTTTTAAAATAATATTTTAATTATTATTTTTTATTAGAAATGATTTTAAGAATATGAGTTTTTTTAATAATTTAAAAAAAAAAGTATTAATAAAGAATTATATTTTTTTTAATAAAGAATAATTTAATATTTTAGACCATGAAATTTATTGAATCTAGATGAACATTGCCCTTACTATTACTTATAAGCCTATGTATATCCGTTCTAAAAACAAGTCCATGTATATCCTAACTTTTTAAAAGTAATAATAATTATAAGATTAGCTGTCTAATAAAATTTTAAATCAAACTTTTAGTTACATATTATTTTATTTATTCTTTATCTTTTTAAAGCCTAACTTTTTAAGTTGTATAACAGAATTTTAAATCAAACTTTAGTTACATTATTTTCTTTATCAATAACTTTTTAAAGCCCATTTCATCCCTCTTCAAGTTTGACTGAAAAAAAAAAAAGTTGAATATCCGGCCTCCCTGGGTTTGATTCCGTTAGACAAAAGTTGCACTCTGAAGGTCTTGATTCGAACACGTTAGAGGCGGCTCCGGATACTCAACTTTATATAAAAAAAAAATATATATTTTTTTCATCTTATTCAAACCCAGCCCAATTCTACACTCACATACTTATTTATATCCATTCCTATGTTTATAAGACAATGCAATTAATGCATTCATCTAACTTCTAAAGGACCATGGGTTTATGGAAGTAGGTCTCCCTCCCACATGTAACTTAAATTTTACTTAGTCTCATGACTGAGTCTTTGTGACCGAGTCTAACCGACATTATTCGCCTCAACACAAGACCCAAACTCGTTTTGAATCAGTCCCTTATTTTGTAAATATAATTATCCAAGTAATACAAGTTAGTGCACTGACCAGGTTTCTCATTAAACTTTAATTGATTTTTGCATGCAATTTATTTTATATCACCTACCGATCTCAAAACCAAAACCACACAAAACCGAAAAACTGATCAATTCTATTCAAAACAACAGCCAGAACTGACCTAAACTCCACCAGTGCTCCATTGTGTTCTTGGCAAGAAATACGAAACCGAATCCCATTGATTCTTCAATAGTTGTGTGCTTTAGAAAGCAGGAATCAAAGGCGAGAAACATTCAGACTTTCAGTGGCTAGTGGCTAAGGCAGTAACCAAGAGACCAAGAATGAGGAATGGCTGAGCGCTAGCCTGGAATGGCATGAAGGAGGAGGAGGATCATTTAGTGCAATTATATTCTACATGAAAAACATCTGTATGAAACAAAATTTACCTGGTATTTGACATCGTATTTGACCGGGTCTTTAAGGAAATATTTGAACTGTACATGGAGAAAAAATTAAACAAATTATTAATTTTTGTCTTTGATAATAAAGAGTTTTGATCTGGTTGGCCTGATTTGGTTTTACCTGGAAAAATACTTGTGGAACTATCAATCCCAATAAAGCCAATGCATAATATGGCTTGTCAGCACCAAGCAGATAACCTGAAATATTACACAATCAGTTAGCAATTTTGTGTCGAAAACTCAACATGGAGTGAATAATTTAGCACCAGCTTACCAGCAACTGAAATCTGAGTTATATCAATAGCACCAACGCAGATCCACTTGGCAGTCTCAGAACCGAACGCCACTGGAAGTGACTGAGATACATTTCGCCACAAAGAAATAAAAAAATAAAATAATACAGAACTTATATAGAGACAGAAGCATATCAAACAAACATCGTACCTGAAGTCCCATTGCTCTATCTCCTTCGACACTTTTAAAGTCATTTACAATGGCAATGCCCAACTAAAACAATTAGAAAGAAAAACAATTTTTTTTTAAGTACAAGACTTTAAACACCTCCTCCCACTATGTAAAGCAAGTTCTGGTAGAAAATCACCCCCGCTATGCTATATAAGAGAGTAAGGACGATTATATCGGGTGTAAGTGTTCCAAACAGAGCTTGACCAGCCCACCTGTTCACAAAACAAAAGCAGATTACTATTTCAACATTGGTGCAAGGTAATCTTCAGATGCATGACAAGACGGTGCAATACTAAGTTGGAGTTATCCTCCTCAAAGAGCAATAATAATAAAATGTCTCCATTTGTTAAGTTCAATTGAGTATTTTTCCGACTTGGTGTGCATATTCATCCTTTTACTAGAAAAACAGAGAAATACTAGGGTGTAAACATTCCCAAAGAGGGGTGAGAAACCAAACATTTAGAATCTTTCATAATTTCATTCAATATATCAAGTTGTAACTTAGATATGTTTTTATACTAGTCTAATCCTAAACTGGAAAGGTAACTAAAATCCTACTAATTTGGAACGACAAATAATATCCAGTCTATCCTAATAACTAATTAAATATAAAACCATCGTACTACTAATTTGCTGGCCACGTGTTGTAGTTTGATTGGCCCTTCGGAACCCTAGTCTCTCTTCAAAGAAAGACATTAATTAGTGGAGTGGGTCCAAATATGGAAACTCGGTCTATGTAGATGTCTTCCATGTTCTTTTCTTATAAAGGTTATCATGAAATGTGTTGACTCTGTTAACTACTAATCTACTATGCTGAAACATTTTACAGGTCTATAAACACTGGTAAATGAGGCAACAAACTTTAGAATTTCAACTTCACATAAACAAGTTCAACAGAAATAGATGACTCACCAAGGTAAACTAATATAGCTAGCTCCTAAAGCAAAATTTCCAGTCCAGCCATTCTGTTTAAGCTGCAAGAATAAAAAGATAACAGAACTAATAAATTTTACTAAAAATCTAATAAATATCCAAGAATCAAGTAATCCAGTGTGTAGTTACAGGTACCTTTAAAGGTGGTGCTGAATAAATATAAGAGACCAAGGATCCACCCAAAGCAAGGTAAAATATTATAGGGACGGTATGCCCTGCCTACAAAGAACAAGCACTAATGAGTAATGACCGTCATTTAATATTTGTATCATATTCATGAGAGGAACTTCAGAAGTGGAAGCTTACCCAAATATCCAAAATACCAGCCAATCCAAGACCTGCTAGAAGCAGCACCCATATTTGGGTAATGACCTAGGTAATTGCAATAAAAAAAGAGAAATGAACTTCTGAAATGCTCTGGAAGAAAAGATAAAGAGAATGAAAATGAATGATGTAGTGTATGTACCTCATCCTCGGATATGGCACCTGATGGAATGGGACGATAAGGTTCATTAATAGCATCAATATCCCTATCATACCAATCATTGATTGTCTAAAAAGGTACATATGAAGAAAACAGGTGCACACTTTCAGAACTTTCCAGTATTTTGTCTATCTTGAAAACTATCATTTGATTCTAGGTATAAACCTGTGTATATCCAGTCAGGCAAGGACCAGACATTAGCATGCATACAACTGCTTTGGCGACATCCTCTGGCGTCCAATGAAAATTTCCTGCATGGAAAGAAGTCTTAACAGTTGCATAGACGCTCTGGGAATTATAATAAACTTCTAATCGTCTAAAACACCAACGGATCTTGAAACGTATCATTTCATAAACCATGCATAATCAGAACACTTAAAAGATATATAAATTGCACACAAACTCAAAGAAGGAAATACAACACATGGTCATCCTCCATGTGAAAGGAGTTTGAGACCATAAACTGAACTACTGATCTAACTTCTAAAAGGTCAATGGAACTACAAAAAACTTTATCCTATCAGCGATTTGAAATGATACCAGAAGCAGCAGCACCACAAACTACTCCCCAAATCAATGGAGGCCAGGTAACAGGTTTTGTAAGTTGAACTCGGATCTTCCATATATCCTGTCACATACAGAAATGCGATATTAGCCTCTTGAATAATATGTTCTAGGCAACTAACCAAAACTTTCTTTTCATGTTCTCGTTTTCTGAGCATGAAATATGCACAGGAAGTCAAACATGTAGTAACAATGCATAAGGTTGCTCATCAATCATTATTGACATGGACTGTCTCCTTTTCTACATCTCTCTGATCAGTTGCTCATGAATTTCTACGTTTTCATTCATTTCCAAATTCAAGTTTCTCAGAGGATACAGTGATTAGAGATCACATGTCTAAACTGTTGATACATAACTAGTAGTAAATCTACAAAATAAAGGCAGCAAACGAAGACAATAGAAAGTTTGAATTGACCTTCTCTTGTTTAGCTCCTTTGATGCCGAGGATCTGATTAAAGCTGGATCCACCATCAACAGGGGCTTTATCCGGCACCTGAGGTTTAACTGAGTGACAGAAACGCAAATTCAATTGCAATAGAGGAAAGAAAAAACAAAAAGCTATAATGAGCATTGAATGCTCAAGGAAAAGAAGAATAAACGTATCACCTCCACTTTCTTTCTCAGTGCCTGTAGCTCTAACCGTCAGTCTCCGATCTGAGAAGAAACAGAAAATATAAACGACAGGAGTTGAAGGAATGGTGAGAAAATAAGAAAATAGAGATTTGCGGAGATTACGAGCGAAGGAGAGTGAAATTGGCGTCTTAGTAAGTGAAGTGGTAAAGCGAATGGACTTGGAGTTAGATAAGAGTAAGGAGGAGACTGTAGTGTTGATTAGTGAAGCCATGAGAAGGATAATCTTCTTCGTTAAGAGTAGTAGCAGAAGCTAGAGAGAGAGAGATGGCTCTTACCGTCGTCGTCGTCTT
The DNA here is from genome assembly GCF_907164915.1 of Impatiens glandulifera. Lineage (NCBI taxonomy): Eukaryota > Viridiplantae > Streptophyta > Magnoliopsida > Ericales > Balsaminaceae > Impatiens > Impatiens glandulifera. The sequence goes on from NC_061865.1 coordinate 717,833, forward strand.
TCCCGATAATACTTCTGGTGAAGTACTGTAGTACTGAGACTGTAAGTAAAAAAAAGGAACTGTCTTCTTCTTCTTCTCTATCTATATGAGTATATGTCCCTCTCTCCCTTTTCTAATAAATTTGATACTATTATTAGATTAGATTTAACCAACAATGGATTTCAATGTTGTTAAATTAGTTAATGCAAATGAAAATTATACTTTTCAAAATTATAAAACTAATAAAATAAATTAAAACATTCAAAATTTGGGAATATTTTCATACATTCATTTGTAATAAAATTATTTTAAAATAATTCAATTTTTAATGCATTAAACCTGTCATTATTAATTATTAAAGTTTAAAATAGTGATATGATATTAATTTTTTATTTATTTATAAATATCACGTTAATAATAAATTATTTATACAAAACCTCCTTATACAATAAATAAATAACTAACTTATATAATTAACCTTCAATAAGAAACCCTGAGCCCTAATTTGATCCAAATTCAAACATAAATAATTTTATTTAAGAAAACAAATATTTAAAGAAATAAATTTACAATAATAGTAGTGGATTCTGCAGACTATTTTATATTGCCACTACTAGCATTGTTTTTTTATATAAATAACAAGTGGAAATTAATAACTCTTTCTCCACTTTTTTGTAAAGGATATTAATAAATGAGCTTTCACTTTCAATAAGCAAACAAAAGCATCAAAAAAATTATTCAAATTTAACTCTTTTGCATTGAATTTATTATACATGAAAAAAAAGCATCAAAATAGGAGGAGGATGATCTCCCAACTAGATCCTGCATACTTCTTCCAATAAATTCAAAAACATATTGAAATCTAACCCCAAAAAAAAGAGAATACAAATCAAAGATAAATATGATCTTCCAATGAAAATCAATGAGTGGAGAATCAAGGATCCAAAGCAATACAATTTTTTATTATTAAATGTTAAGTAAGAAAGCAAAAGAATGGCCACCAAAAAGTCTCTGCTGTGTTAAAATAAAGATTATCCTCCCATCTTATTTAACCTTTTTATACTGCTTTATTTCTTGGACTATACCATCTGTAAGTGTTTCCACATCATAGTTCTTCCCAAAGAACTTCACAAACTCCATATTAGGATCCATCAAGTACCTGCATCATACCCAAACTAAATTATTCTCATTCTACCTTAATCAAATAAACCAAAAACTTATTCCATCAAATCAGCAACTTTTATTTTGGTTTGATGATTTATACGATGTGATTAATGAGTGTTGATTGGATAGTGGGCTATTTGAGTTAATCCCAAATAACCCATAGTCAGCTAGTGAAAATATATGATCCAGGTTATTAGCAGTTACTATTACAAATTTAGAACTTACATGATTATTGAATGGTCCACAAGATAGTCAGATCCTTCCTCTTCAGTCTTCATATAGTAAACTCGAAAAGCCTTTGCAGCTTTCTTTACTTCATCGGCACTACCGGTAAGACCAATTAACTTTGGATGAAATTCTGGGCACAAATGAGAATCATAATAATATATCAATGTGAAAAATGCCCAGTGATGAGTACAAATATTATAACATTTCTAATAAGCATTGAAATAATATTAATAAGCACACCTAACACATAATCACGAACTTGTTCAACTGTGTCACGCTCTGGATCAACTGAGATGAACACAGGTACAATTTCTATCCTTGCTTTTTCCTCTTAAAAAATCAAGAAAAATGATGATGGTTAATGAAATTGCATAAAAGTTATAGGCTTTAAACAAAAGGAAAAGATATATAGTAGAAACAATACTTATTTTATCAACTGCCAAGGCAAGCTTTTGTAGTTCATCTGGGCAGATATCAGGGCAATGAGTGAAGCCAAAATAAATTACTGTCCATTTGCCCATAAAGTCTTTATTACTAACTGCTTTCCCATTGTGATCTATAAGATTGAATGGACCTCCAATGGCAGGAGTACCCACAGAAGGACCCTGTTTCACTGCACTTGAAGCATTGTTTATTTCTGCAGCAAGAAAATAAACATCAAAATCGGCACGAATTAGCACTCATATTAATATATGTTACACATCTATCAACAATGGAATCAAGACTGAGTGCAGATAAAAAAATATGGAAAATCAACAACAGAATCGGAAAAAATATGTCTATTAGACTATAAAATTCTAGTACTGATCTTATCGAGTTTCGCATGCTGAGGTCCTTTAAGAAATTCCATTGCATGTTTCAGTAAATATAACGCAACAATGAACATAAGGTCCTACTCACCATAGTTATCTACCTTCTATATGATGCTTCTTCTCCCGATCATAGTAAGCTAATATTCCTCCTCCGGTTATAGCCAGCAGTATAAAGCTCAACCACGAAACAGGCTGCAAGAACAATAAACCATACAATAAAGACCTTGAATACTAATTTGTGGATCTTTCTTAAAATTGCATTTTATGTATTTCAGCTATATTCAAGAGGAGAAGACAAATTCATGCCCGAAGAGGACTATTATAGCTGGATCTTCGGGCATGTCAAATTTATACCATCAATAGTAAGAACATTTTCAATGAAAATATTACATAAGACTGCAATTTATATCAAAAAATACACTAGCAAACGCAGATTGATAGAAATTACCCCTCCTCTAACAGCTTTCCCTTGATCGCCAGTCTGCTGCGACTGATCAGACTTGTCTTCTCCACCGGAATTCCCTTCTGAAGATCCAGTGGAATCAGAATTTGGCTGTTTCAAAGCTGAACTACCGCTGCACATGTATCTGCAGTACGTATCAAATCCACCGCCAAGATGAAGATCCTAAAAGAAGGAAACGACGCAGTTAACAAAACAGGATCACGAGTATAATAGACAATGGAAACTTACACAAAAATACACCTACCTTGAGAGAGTGAACCGATTGAAGAAATGGCTTAGGGTGATTGAGCAGAATCCTTGAATCTCCATGAGAAGTAGGAAATGGTTGCTTCTGGGACCTCAGATGGTTTGCACAAGAAGAGATAGAACGACAAATGGAGCGAAGATGAGTTTTTCTCGATAGCAAAGTCGCCATTGAAGAACCCTATCGTTCAGGTGGCCAATCTGCAAAAATCTTCTTTAAACCCTAGGACGGTTGATTTTTAACTAATTAGGGTTCATTTCGGAAATGTATTATTTCAGTTAGGAGATTTGTTTGAGTTTTTTTTTTATATAAATAAATTCATTTCATTAATTTAATTTTACAAATTATATAATCTGATAATTATTAGATAATCTAACAAATACTCAAACAAGCTTTTTACGCGAAAAAATTAAAATTAGGATAGGGTAAAAAAAATAAATTATTTTGTGTTTTTCTTTTCTACTCAATCATTAATTTTTTTTATAAGATTATTTTAAAACGGATTTATAATTTAATATTTTTTTGGATTAATATCATTTTAATTTTAAAAAAAAATTGAATTAATTATATCGGGTTTAGTTAAGTTGAGTTAGATAAATTTGGTCGAGTTTTGGTCAATCACAAATATGTTAGATTTAGGTTAGAAATTTTAACACGAATTAATAAACATGTCTTGTTCAAAGTTAGTAAGTCTGCCAATTCAAACCTGAGCCGATTTGTCATCTTACTTTTACATAGTGCTATAATTTTTTTAATTATTTAACCGAAACATTATTACATCGATTCAAGATTATTGACGAGTGTGGATCAATTATTCAGTTTAGGTAAAATCGTTGACCTTCCCTTTCAAATATAAAACTTAGATTTAAAACCATTAACTTAACTTTTATTTTTTTTATAAATTTTAACATTCAATTAAAATTAAATTGTTCATAACACCCAATGTAGGGTTTCGAATATATTTTAAAAACATTATCTTATATGAGATTAAGAAAACTGCGATGAAGTTTTAACATTTTTTTATATAAAAATAAATTATTTTAACCTGAAATTTGATTTAGTATAAAACTAATACTGAAAAATACAATTATATATGATGCATAAAGTGTAATTTACTAACTGAATAATATGAGAATTTGGTACAAAGACTTAAACCAGAAGAAGGCCACAATAAATATTTCATAACTGTTCTTAGTCAAGTGTGAAACTAAGCATCCCATCTTTATTCTTTATTTGACACATACATATATATAACAATAATGTCGAGTTTCGAATTATATACGACTCTGTCGAGTGGAAGCAGCTGGCTTGAAACTAGCGAATCCTGTTACCTCCCTGCCCACAACCAATGAGTTTATATCAAAAGTGCCTTCATATGTGTAAATTGGCTCTATATCACAGAATGCCTAAAGGATCACCGAGCAAAAGGCAGATAGATTATTAGAAATTATGAATGTTTTATCAGAATCGATTTAGAAACTATTAACAAATTCATTTTTAAACCTTAGCGACCAAGAAGTCTGTCAAGATTCCATTGCCACCAAGTAATTCACGTCCAAGTGACATCGTTTCCCTCGCCTTTTGGGAAATCCATGCCTGAATATCAAAATTTTGTCAATAATAATATGTATTCCCAATTACAAACGCTTTATCAATCTTGATCTAGAATCTAGACCATGTTTGATAACGATGCCTGAATATCAGAATCTCGTTATCAATGAATTAGTTATTTACTTAAGCCTACCTTTCCCAAGCAAACTCGACCATGTGTCATTTGATCTTTCTCGTATAACTTGCAGAGTCTCCAACCTAGTAGTTGCATTGCCTGAATATTACCCAACATCTGAACTAACTTTTGCTGGCTGATTTGGAAACTCGCTAATGGTAATCCAAACTGCTTTCTCTCGTTCAAGTACCTTACAATTTACACATTTAGCAAGTTTTTTTTAGTCAAGACAAATTTGTAAGACCTGAAAATATAACTATTATAAGAACCCAAACTGGCATACCTGTGACACATATCATAGGCTCCCATCGACATGCCAACAGTTTGCCATGCAACCATGAGACGTGAGAGAGCAAGAGCCTATAAAGAACAAACAATCAGTTTTAAACACAACCACGAGTTCTATCTTAATCTTTCATTGTATTTTTATGTTCTTATAATCTTTGGATAATTTAGTTTTTATATGGGTATTGCCCATTATTAATTGAGTCTGTAAAAGTAGATAGCTATTTTTATCATAGTATAAAGTCTAAGAACTTAAAACAATATTTCATCATCATCAATTTGAATAAATACATAAATAAAATTAATGAAACACACTAAAGAAATTTATTGTTTGCTCACCTTATTTACATCCTGGAATGAATTAGCACCTGGAATTCGGTCCTCATCTGGCACAAAAACTTTATTTAAGCGAATATCTCCATTTTGAACAATCCTAAGCCCAATCTTGTTTACAATCTTAGTTGCTTGTAATCCAGGGGCATCCTTCTTTACCAAAAATCTGGAATAGTTTTTTATTATTTATAAATTCCATGGGAAAATAAAACAAAACAAAATATTTTTCTTGACTATTTCAACTTACGCATTCAACTCATTCGAGATTGTATTCCTAGCAAAAATAACCAGAATATCTGCAAACGTGCTATTCCCTATCCAGCGTTTTTGTCCTTCCAGAATCCAACCACCAGAAACCTGATAAAAACAAGATTTAGATTGTAAAGAGAGGTGGTTATGACAATAAAACACATGATAATATTTGCTATAAAACCTTTGTTGCTGATGTTTTTAAAGAACTTGCATCACTTCCATAATCAGGTTCTGTAAGAGCCTATAAATAACATGCGATGAATTTTAGCTCTTACTCAAGAATTATAACATAACCAGTTTAACATATTTATCCTCACCCAACAAGCTATAGTTTTCAATTGAGCTAAGGAAGGTAAATATTTCTGCTTCTGATCTTCAGAACCGAAAAGTGCTGTTCTTACAAACCAAAAAAAAGTCCAGAATAAATCATATAATACCTTCTGAAAGGCAATTGTCAAATAAATATCATTATTATAATAAATAATTGTGCAAATGTCATATTTAGTATATGCGCGCAAAAATAATGTAATCTAATTGAAATTAAGTTTATGCTTTAGAGGTGTATTTGTGATTAATATAAAGTAAGAATATTTAAGTGACATTTCTAATTTTATGAAGGAGCTAAATTAAAAATGATCAAAGTATAATAAATAACATAATGTTTTTGATCGTACACATCAAATTGGAAAAAACCACATCATTTAAAGAAATAGAAGATTAAAGAACATTTCCATTATAAAGAAAAAGAAGATTCATGATTACAATTAAGAAGATCTAATTCGTATAATTCTAACAAGAACAAACATAAAACCTACCAATTGTGTACATTGCTAAAGAAGAATGCACGAGTATAAAAGACGAAAGGCTAGCATCAACACGAGCAACTTCTGCTAAAGCGATAGCAGCAGACGTAATAGATACACCAGGACATCCATAACCCTAGAGAAACCAAACCAAACCAAATCAAACCAATTCATTCAATTTGACTGTTTATTCTCCATTTCCATAAAGGACATCATGAAAATAAGAAATACCTTAATTGTTCCACCTGCAATACCCAGAGCACCGAGCTTGGGTACTATATGAAATGGAAATTCCTCCTTCTCCCAAAACTATAAAATCAAAATCAAATGCCTAGTTTATGCAAACCAACCAAACAAACAAACATTAAAAAGTGTAGCCCAAATGACATAAATACCGGAACAATTATTGGGGCTATCTCCTTTTCCATACACTCTCTGACTCTCAACCGTGTAGATTGCTCCTCGGAGCTCAAAAGCTCATCAAACAAGTAAAAATCAGAGGCTGCAGTTTAGAAGTTAATGATCAACATATTTGACACAGGGTGGTCATATACTTAAGCTCAAAACTGCTTGTCACAATTCAACATATAAGTAATAATGAATCTCACTGCAAGGAGGGAACGTTGACATTGGAGTTGCTTGTGGGAATGCATCAGAGACATTGAGAGGTGGTAAGTCAAAGTAAGAACTTCTAACTTCCTCCTTTTGTTCATCTGTAAGTAAAATCTTAAGCTGATCAAGAATTCAATCTCAAACTAGTCTGTGTTTATGCAAGATTATTATTAAGTAAAGGAAAGTTACTAGTTTGATTCTCATTCTTATCATCATTAGATTGAATGATGAATGTTGTTAAATAATTTTGTTAAGTGTGCTTGAAATGAAATCATACAGATATAATATTATATGTATATATAGTACACATGATTAGAGGAGTTCATAAGAGAGAAATTTGAAGATAAACACCTTGGTTTTCTGATGATCGGGCTCCCATGGCTTCTTAGGGTCAAAAGAGAGAGAGAGAGGATGATATGGAGAGAAATCTCGGAAATCTAAAACAAAGCAATGTAAGAAAATTCAACTATATAGGGATGCATTAGCGGGGAAGACTTATGAAAATTTTGTTTTATAATATTAATTTTTTTATATTTAATTATGTTTAATGTGATAACACGGGAACACAATAGTATTTCGATCAACTAGAAAATTATGATATATATATATATATATATATATATATATATATATATATATATATATATATATATATATATATATATATATATATATATATATATATATAGAAAGAGTAGCACAGCTGTACAAACGAGAATAACTTTTATCTTAAGTTTTATTTTTCTTGACTTTTATTTCTTTTTTGTTTTTTTGTAATAGCTAGCACCAAAACTTATTTAATTTTTTAAAGACAACCTATATAAGACTTTTGACTGTAAATTATATAATAGAATATCTCAAAAAAAAAAATATCCTATAAACCAATTGTTCTTAGTGACATATTTAAAAATGACTTTAATAATTTTGTAGATATTTATGATATTTTTGTCAATGATTTTGAATATAAGATTTAAAAATTTATATTTTTGTATGTATTAATTTATATGAAATAATGTTTTAAAATATACTTTAATTATATGTATATATTAAAAATTTAATAATATTGATTCGTTCAAACTTTATGTGTTTCAAAAAAAAAATGACCAATATGTATATTTTATTTTATATAAAAATATTATTATATAGTTGTAACGCCAACAATCGATTATTTCCGAGAAAGAGTTTTTGTTATCACGATAATCGAGTGAGACGAGGAACCAAAATGATAGGCTTGATTTGAGTGTGTTCAAAAACATCGATTTATACTAGTTTGACTTTTTTAAAGTCATCTAATTTACTACTTAGAAAATTAAGAAAAAAAAATTACATATTTAAACACATTTTAGAGATTAGGTTCTTTGTTATACTTAGAAAGGTTCTTGCATTAAGTCTAATATGTCTATCATATAACAGTACCTATTTCAAACTTTTGGACATTAAAAAATATTATTTTAAATCTTATTTATTTATCTAATTTATTTTATGACATGCAACTAAAATGAATTCAAATCTAAATATATGTCTAATTTTGTATAGTTATATTCCTAAAATCATGCGTCTAGATTATAGACCTAATATCATGACGTCTAGAAAAATGAATTAATAGATAAAATGAAAAATACATTTAGAATAAGTTATAATTTCGAAAATAACTTTCGAATATGTTAAAGTTTCAGAAAATATCTGTAAATCCAAACACATATGTCAAACAAATGTATTCAAATAATTAATAATATAAATAAGTATTATCTCGTTTCTATTTATTATTATAATAAGAAACATCATTATTCTAGTCTGCAATCTGCATCATCATCATTACCATTACTAGCAAAATCCTTGTGCGTTGCACAAATGAAATGAATGTACATTAATATTATGTAACAATATATATTAACTTTAAAAAATTGTAAAAATTAAAATATAACATTTAGTACCTTAGAATAAAAAAATATTTAATTATTTACACTACACAACTAAATCAAGATAAACTTGTACGAATAAAAATAAATAAATTTAATTCTTAAAAGTTAATTTCTCTCTTATGTTATTTTGAAAAGAGAAGATAAATCAAATAATAAAAATTCTTTCTCTTCAATGGTATTTAAAAAAAAAAAAAAACTATTTTGTATAAATTCATGACTAAATAAGTATTAATATATTTTTTTCAATCAAAAATATACCACTCCCTTTTAGACTAATAATAAGAACTTAATTCTAATAATAATATTAAATTAAAAATAAGATTTATGCTCAATAATATGAATATTCAACCGTAATAATATATTTTTAAAGAATTTGTTGAAATAATCTTGTTGTCCACGTATTTCACAAAATTTTAAGGTTCGTTACAATCCAGTCTACGTACATTAAGATAATATATCCAAATTATATATCCAAATTTATTTCCATCTTCTGCATCTTTCAGGTCTATCATACACTTTCATCATGTTCGGAATATCAATCACTATATTTAAATTTAACTAAGAATAATATGAAATTAATTATAATAATAGTATTAACTTAAAAATAAAATATATTTTATAATATAAAATATGCTCCAATCCTAATATTACTTTTAAAGAGAATTAATCTTGCCTCTCTTTTGAACCTTTGTTGCATATTTTGGTCAACTTTCATCAACTGGTTATCAACTCGTTATAGTCTAATCCAAATACATTAAGATTAAGATATCTTCATGTTTTAATAAAATAAAATGTTTGTCTTCATTGCATTTTTCAGTCTACTATACAAGTGATCATTTTCAGAATATCAGTCACTACATTTATGACTAACAATAATATAAACTTAATTCTAATAATAATATTAACATAAAAATAAGATATATGTTCTAAAATATAAAATATGTTACAATCCTAATATTACTTTTAAAGAATTTAGAGAATTAATCTTGTTGTTTCCTTTGAACCTCTGCTACATATTTTGGTCCACATATTTTATAAAATTACAGCTCGTTAAAGTCTAATAAATATATTAAGATTATATATCCAAATGTATCTCTATTTTTCAATAAAATATTTATTTACGTTACCCATGATCATGGTCAGAATATCTCAAAATATTATTTGTCAAGTCACTATGATAATTATTTTGTTGTTTCCTACAAATTTAATTGAAATGATTGATTTCGTTAACAATTAGTTATATTAATCAACACGGTCTGTCTGCCTTTTTCGTACATTAGTTTAGGGATTTGCGTCATCGCCTCGTTGCATAATCCTCAATAGTTATATGGAAATACACCTACAAACAACAATTAATGGAACAATTAATGAAACTTTTAAAACATTTGGAGAATTCTAAAATATCAACTAAAAGAACTCAAAAATTATTTTTATATTCAATTGGCAATATGCAAACAACCTATGTTCTAATTAAACTCAATAGACATCTTTATGGATAAAGCATGATATTAACTACATGATTCTCCTCATTAGGTTTCATTTGAGGTTATATGTACTGTCAAATCATTTGCATATAGGAAAACTTTGAGATCTCAAGCTACTCAGATAAAGTTGAAGAGGCATTGAAACTTGAACTTAAACAGGCTGTAAGTTTTGTCTATAGAATTCCAAAAGGGTTATATATTTCCTAAACTTGTCTTCTAAGGTTGGTTTCCTTTGCATAGAGTTGCTGGTCTATTCTCTAGCGGGTAAATGCAGCATCAACACTGTCGTTTATTTTAGTGGTTATCTATAGTGCTAACTTAACCCTGCGGTCTTACATCATCATTCTGTATAGCCTGACACTTTGACAGGTATACAAAATGAATACTTTTCAGCCATATTATCTTGTTATAAGCTATAGTAATTATGCAACAAAAGGTTTTGGCTTACTTGAGTGAGAAACGCTTCCACCACTCTCAATTAGGGGGTTAGCTCGAATATCTCTAAGCCTGTCACGAACTTCAAACCATCCCCACTCCTCGCTCCTCGAACAAATCAGACATATCAAATTTACTTGGGAATGATATGATATCAAAAGTTTTCAAGATTAGCAGCTTTCCTAATTAAGCTTCCAATCCACTTCTTCTTAAGTTTTATTTGAATTGAGAAACTAATGACGTTTCAAATACCAACAACAGCTCCCGTTGAAACTCTAAATTTGATTCAACATCAACTCATTCGTCTTTCGCAGTGCACAATTTATTGTCCTCCATGTAGAATTTTACGTGATTGAAATCCTTCTTAAACCATTTTTTTCATTCTTGTTTCAGTATGGAGTAATCCAGCAAGTAATCAGCGAGAACCATTCTGTACATTGAATACACATCTGTATCTTCTAATCCTAATCAACAAATATTGATGAAATTATTCATCTTTAGGTTGGATGCTAAAAGCATCCGCCATTGCGAGACCTTCTCTTCCTCCCTAAACCTTCCACGCCGCCGGAAAATAGAAATCTTAGTTGGGAAGGAGAAGAACGTGACTCTTGGTCGCTGTCACTCCCAAGCCGGCGTCCGAAAATGTATAGACGAAACAGTTCTTTATTAGGGATGCTGAGAGTTTTTGCCATTGTGAGACCTTCTCTTCCACCCAAGCCCTTCCACGCTGGTGGGAAGTAAAAATTGCAGTGGGGAATGAGAAGAGCGCGACTCTTGGTCGCCGTCACCTCCAAGCAAACCCCGTCCAAAACCCTAGCATCCGGACAGGTATACAAAATGAATAAAGGCGAAAAGGGTTTGGCTTCATTAGGGATGCTGAGAGCTTCCGCCACTAAGAGACCTTCTCTTCCTCCGCAACCCTTCCATGCCGCCGGGAAGGAGAAGAGCATGAATCTAGGTCGTCGTCACTGTCCAAGTTGACCCAGTCCAAAACCTAGTGTCCGGAGATGATTGAGAAAGATGCGCCAAGTGAGAGAAAGAAAATGTAATAAGTGTTTTTTTTTTTTTTTTTTTTTATATTACTGAAATCCAAACCGATCCAGATAGGGTGAAGACCCGCGAGAATTTATATTTTACCCATTTTAACCGATGAAACTCTTAGGGCTCTAAGCAGAGCGCGTATACTCAACCACAACATTTTTATATTAAGCATTATTATATATATATTACACTCAACCACAACATTTTTATATTAAGCATTATTATATATGTATAGATTCCCTTCTTTTCCATTTTGTCAACATTACTTTCATTCACCTTTCACTTCATGTAATTAGTATTTTCCTTCTCTTCATTACCATCATTACTTTCCATATTTATTTATTTATTTATTTTTTCAGTTCAACATTTCAAACTGATCATCATCTAACATCCGTTTTTGAAAGGAGTTTCGGTGCAATATACAAACAACTAAAAAGGCTTATTATTCTTTTATTAAGTTTAGAATTACTTTTACCATGGATTATTGGAACATTTATTAATTAATCTGGCGAGCTTTATTGCTATCTAGAAAGCAATATAATGCATATTCAACTATCCCAAAATGAAATAATCAGTATCCTATTTTTTTTTTTAAAAGAATAAATAAAGCAAACACTTCAATAACACTTATACAAATAACAGTTAAGGATCATAGATTAAACCACTTCTCAAATTAAATCACATACTCAAACAAACTGAAGATAGTCTTACATACAACAAATGTTTTGTTTTGGACCACCTTGTCTATTAGGTTCATCCGAATAAACTTTTGAAATACAAAAATGAGATTACCAATCAAAGGTAGAATGAGTATTTTTTTCAAAAAAAATTGTCTTCTCTATCATGCTTTCTCCTTTGCTTCTCATCTTTTGCCCTTTTATTGAAAACTCTAGAGACAAGAGTGTATAAGAAATGTCTACATTCCTTAATTAAAATAAATAAAATGCCTTACAAAAGCACAAAAATAAAAATCACTACTAACTTAGTGGTGTTACTTATCAAAAATAAGACACTACTAACACTAACTTAGTGGTATTACTAGTTATATAAAAAAATTAATTAAATTCTAAGAGGATATATTTGCTAAAAACTAACTAACACTAATTTATTAGACGGATCATTTCAACATTTTCTCCTTTAAATTGAAAAATGGAATTCAGTTTAGAACTGATACAGAACACATGCCAAGAAAACCTCTGAGCCTCACAAACACATTCAGTTTCAGTGATTTTGTCATTATATCAATAACTTGATTTTGACTGAAACAATGAACTAACTTAACATCTCATTCTCTAGTAAGATCACGAAGAAAGTGAAACGTGACATCAATGTGCTTGCTACAACCATGTAAAACTGGATTCTTAGATAGAGCAATGTTTGAACTGTTATCGTAGAGTATAATTGTGCACTTACCATTCTCTAACTGATGAAGATACTCTAAAATTCTTTGCAACATAATTGCCTGAGTTGTTGTTGAAGTTGCTTCAATAAATTCTGTTTCAGTTGTGGACAATGTAACAATTGTATGCTTCTTTGATAGTCAAGACAAAGCACCAGAACTCAGCTGAAAAATATATTCTGATGTACTCTTACGATCGCCCAAATCACTAGCATAGTCACTATCTGTATAGTTTTCAAGTTTTACATCTTCTTCCTTCTTGTAGAGAATATCATAATCATACGTTCCTTTCAAGTATCATATTACTCTTTTTGCTGCATTGTGATGAAGTTCGGTAGAATAGTCCATATATCGAGTAAGTTGACTTACAACAAAAATAATATCAGGTTGTGTTGCTGTAAAATATATGAGACTGCCAATTAGTTGTTTGTACTGACTGCTATCAACATTATTTTCACTTTTATCTTTAGTAAGTTGAGAACCATGAACAACTGAATTATGAACTTTGTTTTGTAGACCCATTTTACTCTCACATTCTTTTCATTAGCTAGTAAACAGTCAACTCTCAAATATTATTTCTTTCAATAACAACAATCTCCACATTCATTGCAGCTCTCCATGGTGCACTATCTACAACATCTTCAAAGTACACATGATCAGTTGAGGTTGCCATCATTGCAACATCATCAACTTGTTCTTAATCTAATAGACCTTCTCCACTGATGTAATCTCCCACCCACAATGGCTGTTTTCTTTCTCTTACTTGAGCAATTAGTGAAAGAGACCTTGAAGCCTGACTTGATGGTGAAAAAGTCACTAGTTTCTTCCACAATTTCATATTCAAATAAATTAAAATATATATAATCTTTTATTTTATTAAAAAAAGTATAAAATTTATTTGTGTGACAATATAAAAAATGTGTACGTTAAAGATACTTGTAAAGATACATGTAGTTACAACATGGAAGGGTAGTAAGTGACAGCGCGAAGAACGACACATCATCTTGCGAATCGATCCCATCTCCTTGCACAACCACATTACTTCTCTCTCAAATAAAAACATAGATTCAGTTAAACATTATAGATAATCAGAGCCCAAAACCAGCCAAATCTATAAAGTAACCCAGATTATTGTGGGAGGTATATGACACATTCTATGTTTGACATTATTATATATGTATAGATTACATAATAAGAGAAAAAATAAAAACATAGAGAAAGATTAATGTGGGAGGTATATGACACATTCTATGTTTGACATTATTATATATGTATAAATTATATAATAAGAGAAAAAATAAAAAACTAAAAATAAGAGAAATTAATAATTATGAAATAAGAGTTAAATTAGTAATGATAAAAGAGAATTTGAGATAAAACGAAAAAAAGAGAAATTAATACTTATGAAAAGAGATAAATTAGTAATTATGAATTAAGAGTTAAATTAAGAGTTAAAAGAATTTGAGAATTATTATTATTAGGTATTTTATAAATATATATATATATATATATATATATATATATATATATATATATATATATATATATATATATATATATATATATATATAAAGAATAGAGAGAAAATAAAAAAATTAATTAGGAATGTAAATTAATATATATAAATTTTAGTTGAGAGATGTTATTTGTTTTTAAAATATTTATATTTTAAATAAATTAAAATATATATAAATTTTATTTTATTATTTATATATATATATAAAAGATGAGAGAGAAAATAAAATAAAAATTAATTAGGAAGATAAATTAATATATATAAATTTTAGGTAAGAGAGGTTATTTGTTTTTAAAATATTTATTTTTTAAATAAATTAAAATATATATAATATTTTATTTTATTATTTATATATATATATATATATATATATAAGGAGAGAAAATAAAATAAAATTAATTAGGAAGGTAAATTAATATATATAAATTTTAGGTAGAGATGTTATTTGTTTTTAAAATATTTATTTTTTAAATAAATTAAAATATATAATCTTTTATTTTATTAAAAAATGTATAAAATGTATTTGTGTGACAATATGAAAAAAAATTGTATTTATATAAATTTTTTGATAAATGAGAATTATATTATAAATAGTTTTACATACAAATAAATAGATATTTAATATTAAATATAAAATTATTAATAAGGTAATATATTTTATATAATTTGTTTGAAAAAATATATATTATGTGATAGATAAAATAAAATAAAAACTAAATAAGAAAGATAAATTAATAATTATTGGAGGAGAGATAAATTAGTATTTATGAATATGTAATCTATATATATATATATAATGATGCTTAATTTTTAAAGTGTCCGGATTGCCGGGTCGAGAGCTTGTGGTTAATTTGGATATATGTGAGAGTAAATGGATACTTGGGTCGGATTGTGGGTTGACCCGCCCATAAACTTAAAATGGTTAAAAATAAAATTAAAAATGCTATAGATATGGTTCGAACTTGCAACCTAACAAAATAAGTACAACATTTTAACCAACTAAGCTAATAACACTTAATATTTTAAATTAAACCCAAAATTTGATAAACGCGTGACATTTTAACAATATAAGTTCAACTTTTTAAATAACCAATCTATATATATATATAATGATGCTTAATTTTCAAAGTGTTCAGATTGTCGGGTCGAGAGCTGTGACTAATTTGAATATATGTGAGAGTAAATGGATACTTGGATCGGATTGTGGGTTGACCTGCCCATAAAAATTTTACCGTAATATTTTTTTTACGATTTTTTATATTATTAATCGTGCAAATGCACGGGATAAATGCTAGTTACGATAAAAGAGAGAAAATATGTAAAAACTCAAATGAATGTAGTGAGCGTACATCACCCTACCATACAATTGATTAAGCATCATTTATATATATATATATATATATATTCTAACAAGAAATAGTTAGGGCAGTTGTATCAGATTCTGTATATCATTTACTATCTTTAAAATAAAGATCGACAAGACATAAAATATTATTATTTCTCTTTCATCTCTTCCTATCCCGCCAAATGAGTTCCTTCTCCCGCTAAAATGTCATCAACATTAACTCTCAATAACTAATGTTTAACATTATCTCTCAAAAATTAATTCATCTCCCGTTCTCTCACAGGTAATATTTTATCTCCCTGTTGATTCATTTCCCATCATCGTAATATTTCATCTTCTTTTCTCTAACAATTTTTCTTATACTCTTCATTTATTATTGTTATGTTTGCGTTGTTCTCTGTTTCATTCACTTTTATTTTATCTGTTTAATTTGATTCATCTCTCATAGTGTTAGAACGATTAAGAACAAAAAGATTATTGAATATTTTTGCAAAGTCTTAATAAAAAACATCATTCGCAAGGTCTCAAACGAAATAAGGAAATAATACATTATTTATATTATGATCTATCACACCCACTATGCATAGTTTGAAAAAAAAAAAAAAAATACTTGTATAAATAAAATTCTAGTTTATTTTCAAAAGATACATGAATAAACAAACAACATATCATCCAACATACCTTTGAAGATTCAAATGGAACTTGATCCAGAAATTTGTGAAGATCCGATCAGAAAAATGAATAATGTTACACCTTGACATGGTCAAATATGAAGAGACTTATTAATTACCTTTCATTTAATTTTGAGGTAGTTGAGAAATTAAGTGAAGTTTTGAAAAGTAAATGATAAATTAATAATGAATTGATATAGGGATAAGGATGGGGAAGTCTGATGTAGGATAATAAGGATGCTGGTAATGTTGCCCTTATATAATTTCTTGTATTTTATTATTACATAGAAATTTGTTTTTAGTGTATGAAAAACTGGTTTATAGCTTTCAAATAGGGTTAATTGTAGATATAATCTATCAATTATAAAATTAAGTATATTGAAAAATATGAGAATTTGGTACAAAGACTTAACCATAAGAAGGCAACAATAATTTATTTCAACCGTTCTTAGTCAAGTGTGAAACTAAACATCCCTTGATTCTTTATTTGACACGTACATATTTGTATATATATAACAATAATATCGAGTTTCAAATTAGATACGACTCTGTCGAGTGGAAGCAGCAGCTGGCTTGAAACTAGCGATTCCTGTCACCTCCCTGCCCGCAACTAACGAGTTTATATCAAAAGTGCCTTCATACGTGTAAATTGGCTCTAGATCACAGAATGCCTAAAGGAGCACCAGATAGATAATTAGAAATTATGAATGTTTTATCAGAATCAACTCTAGAAACTATTAACAAATTCATTTTTAAACCTTAGCGACCAAGAAGTCTGACAAGATTCCATTGCCACCAAGTAATTCACGTCCAAGTGAGAGCGTTTCCCTCGCCTTTTGGGAAATCCATGCCTGAATGTCATAAATTTGTCAATAATAATATGCATTCTCAATTAGAAACACTTTCTCATTCTCAATCTTGATCTAGAATAGACCATGTTTGATAACGATTTCTCATTCAGATCCAGACCCAGAATTCCATGCCTGAATATCAGAAATCCGATATCAATGAAATAGTTATTTGCTTATACCTACCTTTCCCAAGCTAACCCGACCAGGTGTCATTTGACCTTTATCGTATAACTTGCAGAGTCTCCAACCTAGTAGTTGCATTGCCTGAATATTACCCAACATCTTAACTAACTTTTGTTGGCTGATCTGGAAACTCGCTAATGGTACTCCAAACTGCTTTCTCTCGTTCAAGTACCTTACAATTTACACATTTAGCAGGGTTTTTTTAGTTAAGACAAATTTGTAAAAACTGAAAATATAACTACTATAGAGAACCCGAACTGTCATACCTGTGACACATATCATAGGCCCCCATCGTCATGCCAATGGGTTGCCAGGCAACCATGAGACGTGAGACAGCAAGAATCTATAAAGAACAAACAGTCAGTTTTAAACACAACTGCGAGTCCTATCTTAATCTTCTATCCCCATTGGTATTGATAAAACTGCTCAATGATGAAAATTCATGAAAACACTAAGAAATTTGTTGTTTCCTAACCTTATTTGTATCCTGGAATGAATTGGCACCTGGTAATCGGTCCTCATCTGGCACAAAGACTTTATTTAATCGTATATCTCCATTTTGAACAATCCTAAGCCCAATCTTGTTTGCAATCTTAGTAACTTGTAATCCAGGGGCATCTTTTTTTACCAAAAATCTGGAACAGAAAAATAATATTTAAACATTCCATGGGAAAATATAACAGAACAAAAGGTTTTTCTTGACTCTCTCAACTTACGCATTCATCTGATCCGAGATTGTATTCCTAGCAAAAATAACCAGCAGGTCTGCAAACGTGCTGTTCCCTATCCAGCGTTTTTGTCCTTCCAGGATCCAACCACCGGAAACCTGATAAAAACAAGATTTAGAGCGAAAAGAGAGGTGGTCATGGAAACAACACACATGATTATATTTGCTATAAAACCTTTGTTGCTGTTGTTTTCAAGGAACTCGCATCACTTCCATAATCAGGTTCAGTAAGACCCTAATAATAACATGTGAGGAATATTTAGCCCTTTCTAACATTTTATAACATGACCAGTTAAACATATTTATCCTCACCCAACAAGCTATAGTTTTCAATTGAGCTAAGGAAGGTAAATATTTCTTCTTCTGATCTTCAGAACCCAAAAGTGCTGCTCTTACAAAAACAAATGCAAAGAGTAAATCATATATAATATAATCTGAATGCAAATTGTCAAAGAAGTACCAAACACACAAAAAACCTACCAATTGTGGACATTGCTAAAGAAGAATGCACGAGTATAAAGGTGGAGCAGCTAGCATCAACACGGGCAACTTCTGCTATAGTGATGGCAGCAGCAGTAACAGATAAACCAGGACATCCATAGCCCTAGAAATTAAATCAATTCAATTTGACTGTTTATTCGCCATTTCCATAAAAGGATCAAAAGAAATCAAGAAATACCTTAATTGTGGCACCTGCAATGCCCATAGCACCAAGCTTGGGTACTATATGAAATGGAAATTCAGCCTTCTCCCAAAACTATAAAATCAAAATCAAATGTCTAAGTTTATGCAAACCAAAACCAAAGAAACATAAAAAAGTGTCGCAAATTAGATAAATACCGGAACGATTATTGGGGCTATCTCCTTTTCCATACACTCCCTAACTCTTAACCGTGCAGACTGCTCCTCGGAGCTCAAAAGATCATCAAACAAGTAAAAATCAGAGGCTGCAGTTTAGAAGTTAAACTGGTATTAGGTCAACATATTTGAATCAATGTGTTCATAAACATAAGCTCAAAACTGCTTGTCCCAATTCAATATATGAGTAATAATGAATCTCACTGCAAGGAGGGAACGTTGTCATTGGAGTTGCTTGTGGGAATGCAACAGAAACATCGAGTGGCGGTAAATCAAAGTAAGAACTTCTAACGACCTCTTTCTGTTCATCTGCAAGTAAAATCTCAAGCTGATCAAGCATGTAGCTGGATATGAAACACAAATTAACCAAAAAAGGAAAAACGAACTCGATCTCCGGCTATTATTAACGAAAATAAATCCAATCAAATCAAAGTGCTTATGAACTAGTATTCAATCTCAATCTACTCTTTGTTCATGCAATATTTTAAAGTAAACGAAATTCAGTTTCATTCTCTCATTCTTATCATCATTAGATTGAAATCTAATGATGATAAGTCTGCTTTAAACAAAATCATACAGTGTTCATAAGAGAGAAATATGAAGAGAAACACCTTGGTTTTCTGAAGATCGTGCTCCCATGGCTTCTTAAGGTGGAGAGAGATAGAAATCTCGAAATCTGGAAACCAAATGGAAGAAGATCTTATATACATAGAAATAGTATTTTTTATTTATTTATTTAAGAAACACAATAATAATATTAAATGAAAATGCTATCTTTTTATTAATTGTTTTGTAAGAAAATGATGATACATATAGATAGGGTGGGCACACTAAACGAGAATGACTTATTTGTTTATTTTTATTTTTATTTTTATTTTTATTTTTTACTAGTTATCACAAAAACCTATAAATCAGAAAATTTTAAACTTAATATATATTAATTATTATAATATGTATATTTTATTTTTTTATGAAATGTTATTATGTAGTTAATGACTAAATAATTACATAATATATAAATTTTAATATTTTTTAAAAAATACAGTATATAATAAACTAGAAATGATTGGGATATGAAATTTCGGAAAAAATGTAACTGCACAATCTGATTGCCCGAAAAAATAATAGAATTTTTCTCTTTTTATATAAATTAAATGATTAGTTTAATTCAGTTTATATTCAATTTATTTATTTTATATTATTTTAATTATTAAGAGAGTATGTTTTATTAGGTTTTTTTATATTTATAATAATATTTAATAACTAATATTATATATATATATATATATGCGATGTTATATATATTTTTTATTAATTTAATTTTAAATATTAATAAATTATTTAAATTAAAAAAATAATTTATTTTAAAATAAAATATATAAATATATTAGATTTTTAAAAGGTCATATATATTAAAAATAAATAAATAAATTTAAACATAATGATTAAGCATGTAATGAAAAGAAAAGTTTTAAAAAAAATACTTGATATTGTAAATTTCAAGAAGAACAATTAAATCCTAGACTCTATTGTTTTTCTGAATTAACCATAATGCGTCATAATATTGTGAATCGAATGTTCAATTATTTCTCTTAACCAGATAATCCATCGAAAATAATTAAAATGATTATCCTAATATGTAAGGTTGTCATATCACTGTAATAATCTAAACTTCTCAGCAACTACTCAAAGGCTAAACATCACTCAATGAATCTAAGTAATACTGCACAAAATACTCTAAATACTAGTCACCCCTCGACAATACAAAAATAAGTGAGTTGCATATTTAACTTTTGTGTGACATACAATAACGACTAGTCATAATATTAATTTTTTTTCATGATCATTAGACATCCATTATGAATAACGCTTTATCCAAAAACAAATATCTTAGATAGAATCTTTAACTCCTAAATTTTTTTCTAACAAAATTATATATAATAAACTTAGCGATTAAGCAATACCCCGTATGGAATTTTTTTATATTTTGTCAACGTATAACGTCTTGGTCAGACGGTAACATTTGTTTGCGTCATACTAATAGTAAAACTATATTGTGGGACGAAATATTTCATAATGTTTAATTTTCTTTTATATCTAATTCGGTTAGCGAAACGGTATGATTAAACACGTCCTTAGCATTTCTACATATAACAATGGAAGCAATCTTAGGATACATTGCATTTAGACTTTTGTCACTACATCAAATGTCGTTCTAAACTCTAATCGAAGAATTATCCCCACAATAAATATATTAGTTTTTATTATAAATAAATAAAATGACATTTAAAAACTTGTTATTTGTCTTTTTTTTTTATTGGTTTATATTATTTTAAATAATAAAAATTATATTATATTATTTTAAATAATAACTAAAAATAAGATAAATATATATATATATATATTTGTGTTTGATATAATTATGTTGTACATCAAACCATTATTAAAGTTTGGTTGCATTCATGCATAAATATTAATACATATAATTAATTGGCTTATTAATTATTAGCCAAATAAAGTTAATTTAAAGTTTGGTTGCATTCATTCATAAATATTAATACATACAATTAATTGGTTTATTAATTATTACCAATATAAGGTAATTGAAGTAACTAAATAATTTATATCAAATTCAATTTAAAGCCTACAAGACGTGTCGGAAAAGAACTTACAAAGCAAAAACAAAATTGATCACGACTTGTTTAATTTACATTTGTGTTGCTTTAACACTAATTTTTATGGATTTTTTTAAGAAAAATAATTGTTTCTTATTTAAATAATTTTGTCCTTTTTGAATTATAAAAAATGGATTATAGACCACATTAATAAAAGATTCATAGACCACATAATTATCAAATCATTCATAATTAAAATACTTTTATTATTATTAAATTTTGATTTTAAATATAAAAAAAAATTTAAGAATTAGTTCTAAAATATCTCAAATAACTTTATTTTTATCCAATTTTTTTTATATATACTGAATATTTGTTAAGCATCATTTTCTGGCAACACTTCCATTGATGAACAACAAAACCAACTCATAGAAACCACACAAAAAAAACATTATTAATTATATTATTTAACCATAATTGTTCAATAGGCAAAACAGCAAGGAAATAAAAAACAAACTTACTAATACTGTAACTGTTCTTACAGCCAGAGTTAAACAATAATGTATAATCTAACATGTTTAGGGTTCATGGAAAAACATTAAAATTTTCTGACTTCTATTTGATTTTATGATCACTCCTCCTCCTTAACAACAATCATGTCAGATGAATCTTCTTTTTTTTTGTGGGACTTGACAAATGATTCCTTCCTAGGACCAGAGGTTCTCGCCCGGGCCATCCAAAATTCCCCCATTCGAAACCGTTTTACCAACTAGATCTTTCAACTCTATTTCAGAAGGGAACCGGTGTTCCTTCAGTTTCGAGAAAACCTGCAAAGGGCATAACAGAAATGAGAAAACACATCCATAAATGACCTAATTCTACATTTATGAAAAGCATTTCACATCCAAACAAGGGTTTCTTGATAGATAAAGAACTTCAGTATAACCTGCAAAGGGCATAACAGAAAACACATCTATAAATGACCTAATTCAGATTATATTTATGAAAAGCATTTCACATCCAAACAAGGGTTTCTTGATAGATAAAGAACTTCAGTATAACCTGCAAAGGGCATAACAGAAAACACATCTATAAATGACCTAATTCAGATTATATTTATGAAAAGCATTTTACATCCAAACAAGTAAGGGTTTCTTGATAGATAAAGAACTTCACTAAAACCTGCAAGAAAACACATCCATAAATGACCTAATTCAGATTACATTTATGAAAAGCATGTCACATCCAAACAATTAAAGGTTTCTGGACAGATAAAGAACTTCAGTAAAACAGTAAATGACACTAACTAATGGAGGATGGAAGTGGGGCTTTATCAATTCACCATTACCTAATTCAGATTACATTATGAAAAACATGTCACATCCAAATAAGTAAGGGTTTCTGGATAGATAAAGAACTTCAATAAAACAGTAAATGACACTAACTAATGAGGATGGAAGAAGGTTTATCAATTCACCATTACCTAATTCAGATTACATTTATGAAAAGCATATCACATCCAAACAATTAAGGATTTCTGGATAGATAATGAACTTCACTAAAACAGTAAATGACACAAACCAATACAGAAGATAGAAAGGGAGGGCTTTACCAATTCACCATTACTGTAAACTTCAAAAGCACCCGAACTTTGAAGTGTGGATTGAAGAACATTTCCAAGAAGCCAAGCAGTTGAAATAGTACCAAATCTATTTGCTCGTAAGGTATAGAACCATCGAGGAGGTGCTACAAATCCCAACCTAGGAAATATCTGTTCCCCTGCCATAACAATTCCAATAACTCCAAACTGAAAAACAGGTACTACTTTACTCAACAAACGTTTCGGAAGTGGAGGAGGATAATTTGCTAGAACAATATTTATCCCAGGAAATGATGTTTGCAGCATATTCTTCATTGTCTCTGCTGTCCCTCTGATTTTTAAGAACTTCAAATCAGTAAAATGCACTAACAATGAATCATGTATCAAAACAAACAGTCTAGTCTAATCATACTTATGCTAATTAACAGGTTTCAATCGATAAGAATCTATAATAGTGAACCTGTATGAGCAAGAGGCGCAGAAATTGATGTTGACGGTGTTACCAAAACCAATTGCTCCAACTCCATTTAGTTTCTGCAAATTGATGAATTGAAAATATATAAAACGATTAGATGAATAACTGAGGAAGTGGATCTGGACTGACCTGCGATGCTGTAAAATCTAGGGTTTGTGGAGACGGCTGGTGGTGTGGTTTATCGTGATGATGATGATGGTGATGATGATCGGGCTTGGGAGGTGGACGAGGACCAAATAGGTTAACGATATCTGTACAGAAAAGAAAGAGCGGTAATCCAACCAGGAGAAGCTGAAATTTGTCCATGGAAAGAAGAAGAAGAAAGAAGAAGAAGGTCTAGAAAGAGAGAATGATTAGAAAAGGCAATTTCAAGTATAGTTTATGATGTGTAGTTTGGCTAGAAATTCTTATGGTGATATTTTATTTTAACCCCTTAACTTTATTTGTATATTCATATTAGCCCCCATTAAAACATTATTAACTTTTTTAATACATCTAGATCTGGATTTTACAAAAATAAAATAAAAAATAAAACAATTAATGCGTCTGCCGGGAGTCGAACCCGGGTCTATTGCTTGGAAGGCAATTATCCTAACCGTTGGACTACAAACGCTTGTTGAATGTTTAAACTTTTCTATTTTAGTTACATGAAAAATATATAAAAAAATTAGTTATTTAATATGATTGAATTAGGTCGGCAAGGTAGTTTATCAAGACGATCAATAGTAGCTGGTCGAGAGGATGGGAGGCAGCAATGAGAATGTTTTGCGAGTGACGAAAGCCTGATGGAGCAATGTTGGATGGAAATAGTATCCGAGAAATAAGTGTTGGCTAACTCTTTGACAATAACCCACTATACTTTAGAGGAGGCAAGAGTTACATGAAATTTTTTATCTACTTTTTATAACAACATGATTGATTTTAAGTTATAGTTGTAGAATTTGTTTTATAAATAAAACAAAATTTTAACATTTTTCGTTTATATCCAAACTCAACGATTTAAAAATATTTATGTTAAACTCTCAATTTGGATTGAACAAAAAAAAATATTTTTTTATTTGTTTTAATCTAGATATCTCAAAACATACTTTAATTCTACATATATTCATAAATTTAATAATATTTTTCATGTATATTTAAATTTAAAACATTATTTAATTTAAATCAATATTTAAATTAAATATTTGAACAAAAAAAATATGTTTCAAATGAATTTATAAATATTTTTTAATTTAAATTAACTCACCAAACAACAAAGGTAAGGTGACAAAAAAAACGATACCGTGTTTACTTTTCATATATATTTTCAGTTTGTGGCCAATATATAGTCATACAAAATGATCAAAATTCATTCTTATTGGTATTTAAAATAAGATTTCCTAAACATAAATATATGCCACTAAATATCGACACTTAAAATAGCGTCAGAAAAAGTAGAGTCGAAAAATATTGACCTACACATAGAATGTGCCGGTAAGGGAACCAACACACATAAAATTACGTCGGTAAATGATAAATATGTGCCGATACAAAATTTACTGACACAAAAAATTAATCAATTAAGTTAAATAAAAGTAATTCCAAACCTCCTTTTTTCCATAGTCTTTTAAGAATTTCAACTTATAATTAAAAAGGATTATCAAACCTCATCTTATTCAAACCAAAACCGCAAGAAGAAAATCATTAATATTATATATTTGTGCACTAAACTTATATAAATGTCAAATAGCTAGCTTTCAATTATAACGGAAAATCAAATAATATGCCTCCTCTGTTTGTTGTAGAGTCCGTTTGAGATAGTTATGTTATATTTTCATATGATATAAACAAACACGAAACATAAACAAACAAAAAAATTGACTTGGCCCAATATTATATTAAAACAGCTTCATTACTTGATGCACAAGTTACATGACACAATGATTAATGTTCCTTATTTTGTAGTGCAATCAATATATGATTGTCCATAGATAGATAGATATGCATCTTGATCATAAACAAAGTAGAGATTATTATTATTACTAGTTGATGAAAGAGTTGAACAAAGAAGGAAGGATGAAGGGAGATTGGCAGGCTGAGAGAGCTGTACTCCAAGAAAAAGATGATTCGTTTTCCGAGTTTTTCGACACTTCCGCTTTCTTCCGCCTCTTCGCAGCACCTTCAAACTCTTCTTCTTCGTCCTCTTCGGATTCTTCCTCGTCGCAGAGAGAAGGAAGACACGTCGGGGAATTCAGCTTGACTGTTTTCGAGACTCTGTTTTCGTCTTTGATCCTATCTAGGTATCTTCCTTGAGCTTCAATCTTCGTTTTTAAACTTCTTTGAACCTTTTTTTCACGAAAATTTAAAAAAAAAATGAAATTCTTACTTAAAAACGTCTTAAATTAAAGTTAAAACATAAAATTCGTGTAAATTCCAAAAAATAATATAAAAAAATAACATTTCTACCTCATTCTGATCATTCAAACGCATCTGGACTTGTTTGTACAATTGTAATGCTTCGTTGAGCTGAGCACCTCTATAATTAACAAGGAATAATTTAAATATTAATTTAAATGATTTTTTTAAAAATATTATAAAAATAATTAATTAAAACTGACGAGGTGACGCTGAAGTTGGGTAGTATTTCAGAAACACTTCGCTTCTCGTATTTTCCCCCTGCTCGAACATATCAATTATGTTAATAATATTATATAGGAAGATTCAAGAAAGTTCTAGAACATACTGTTGGAAGATTCTGGAATGAATTTCAACATCCTATACTTCTGTAAGTGACTTTTGACATGGAAGATTGTAAGCCCCTTTACCCCCATAGCTCTAAGTATGCCCTTCGGTGTAGCCCCTGCCATTAATTAAATTAATTATTATCTACGAATCGGGTCGGGTCGAATCGGGTCGGAAAACTTAAGAAACTTACTATCAGGGCCACCAAGCTGGTTGACAGACCTCTCAAACAGTTCATGAAGCTCCTGGGTCCATTTCAAACGTTCTTTAGCCGACCCTCCGTCGGGTCGACCCGAACCCATTTTGCTTTGAAAATATGTGGGCTAATGATAATAATAAGCAAAAGATATAGAGAGAGATGGTTTTAGTTATTAGGAACAAGAAAGATCCTTTATTACTTATAATACTAAGAACAAGAAAAAAAATGTTTGAGAGAAAGTGGTGGAAATTTCTGTCGATAGATACTAAGAACTAGTTTGATTTAAAAAATTTATCATGACACTATTATGAAAAAACAATGAATAATCTAACAAATTATCGAGTTCATTAAGAAGAACTTATAACTCTTTTTTCAGAACAAATATCAAAAAGACGTATAATAATAATATTATGAATGTTACGCATTAAATGATTACGATCATTGAACATTCGACGATATCTCTTCAACTAGATATTTTACCGGAAAATAACTGAGATAATAACCCAAATATGTATTTATATTATATCAACTGCCTCAATTCAAACTTTAGAGTAACTAACTATAGACACAAACATCTCCTAAAGAATTTTAATCATACTTTACAAAAGATTAAAAATATTAGTCATCATCATTGTCAATGCAAAAATAAGTGAATATTCGTTTTTACCTTCTTATAACATATACGACAACTCAATTTACCAATTTAATTACTTTTATTAAATTTTTTAAAAAAATATTGGTAATTCAATCTTTAAAAAAATCAAAATAACTACTTCTTTATCTAATAATATTAAAAAAAAAACAAGATCAAACAAGCTATAAGATATTCATAGGTAGAAAGATGCTATGAAATGTTTGCATATTGTATATTTTATTTTATTTTTGGACAAAACTATGCACACACAAGTATTTTTTTAAACTCAATGTGAATGGATTTTCTTCTTTGTCTTCCTCGGTCGGATCATCCTCCTATCAAATTATGATTTTGTAATCTATTTATAGATAATATATTCATAAAACATAGTAATATGTAACCAATATTATTGTCATTTAAAGAATATAATAATAAGAGACTTTAATCTATTAAGAAAAAGTGTCAATTAAAAATCAAAACTACTAACAACTCGAACTACATATGAACAACTAACTAACGACAATCCCCTTGCCCGGGTGGTTTCTTTGAACGTTTAATTTCAACACACGACGGGCATTTAAACATTTTAATCATACTCGAACTACATGATATAAATAACTAATGACACCTCGATCCTATTTTGAACCCCGTATGCTCAATCCCCTTGGTCGGGGTGGCCTCTTGGAGCGTTCAATTCCAACACAAGCCGGGCATTTAAATTTTTTGATCTTATCAGCCTTAGCCTGAGTTACTTTCACACAATTTCCATGATACCACACCTCGCACATATCACACGCGATCCAAAACTCCCCTCCATTGTATTTTTCCCCACAAGAGCCACAAATATCATCCTTATTATCATCATCATCATCCTTATCAACATTATCATCTTGTTTCTTTAGGGAAATCAAATTGTGAAGTGTAGGCATTTCATTGATCAAGTTGAATAATCGATTCCTAGTAAATTAATAACAAAATGGAATGAAATGAAATCAATCAATGATGATCATAAATAACAAAAGATAAGTAAGTAAGTAAGAAGAATAAGAATATATACCTTTCCTTATAGTCGAAATGTAATGCGAAACGAAAAGCTAAAGCGATCAACCAACAATCAGTGTGCAATGCGATTAAAGAGAGCCAATCTTGACGTTTCATTAAATCTCTACCAACAAGTAACCCTAATGTTGGTTCAGGAAGATCAGTTGGTACTTCATCTGTTGCATTACTAACTCGCCAGCTTCCGTCTGAATCTCCATACAGACACATGTATTCGTTTTCTATAAACACAACAAGTATCGAATCTTTGGATATCTTGATTATCAAGAAGACTAGCTAATCGATCGCAACTTACTTACAGTTCAAATCTATCGATAGATCGAAGAAATAATGAAAGAAAAAGATTCTTTGATAATATATACAGTACCTGGATCGCAGAGGTTAAAGAATTCTTCAAAATCTGGAAACGTAAACAGTCGATTACGATCGACTGGAGATTTTATAGTAGGCCATAAAGAAATATGAACGAAAGATTGAGATCCTAACCTGTGGTCAAAGCACGATGCACGGCGCCGTATCGAACGCTGTAGTCTTGGAAGATTTCTTCGACCGTGTTCGGAGATGGATCGGGAAAGTTTGCAGCCATTTCTCTACCATCATTTCAAATTTTCAAATATATATATACATGCCCAATTACTGTTTTATTTTAAAAAAAAAAAGCTCTTAAAAAAGAACTAAAGTGTTGTATTTGGGAAATTTGACGAAATAACCCTGATAATAGGCTTATTTCCAAATTTAGCATAGGCATGATAAATTTTGTAAAATTAACCTTTTGTCATGGGTAAAAGACAATTCTACCCTTAATTAAAAATTTGGGTTATTTATGTTTCTTTTCTTCTCTCTTCATTCCCTCTCAGTTTCTTCTCGACCGACCTTTGGTTTTCCTTTCACTCCTTTCAGTTTCTCCCATTTCAGTTTCTCCCCCGACGATTTAAGCGAAGCAACGAAACGAATGAAGCCGATAGATCAACTCCTCGAAACAACGCCCCGGAATGCTTTCATCATTTCAGGTGAGTTATGCCCGTTTTTCATCGTTTTCCTTGCAATAATGCTGAAATGAAAGATTGGTATAGAGTTTAGGGTTTGGTTTAAGATTTTAAATGGTGGCTGAATGGTTTAGGGTTTAATATGCATTTGTCGTAGGCGTCGCAGGCGAAAATGCATATGTCGCAGACGAATATGCATTTGTCGCCTGCGAATATGCATCTGTCGCCTGCGAAAATTGCGCATCTGTCGCCTGCGAAAATTGCGCATCTGTCGCCTGCGAAAATTGCGCATCTGTCGCCTGCGAAAATTACGCATCTGTCGCCTGCGAAAATTGCGCATCTGTCGCCTACGAAAATTGCATTTGCATGTGTTGAGTTCTTGTTGTTGAGCAAAAAATGAAGTAAAATTGCATTATGGAGGCGTTTGATAACAACAGCGCAAATAGGGTGGAGGGTGCGAGTTATGGGGAGGAAGATGTGGCGACAAGTGCTGTTTTCTCGCAACTAGTAAATCCTCGTGAAAGATAAAGGTTTTTGCTCATGAGAATTGGGTGCATTTATACTTAAAATTTGTTATTTCTTTCTTATCATTGGTGATAATAATATCTTAGTTGATCACTGAAAATCATATATATATGTGTGTATATTGGATCTATGTCTCTTCTACGTACATTGCTTAGAGAAATCTTGTCAGTTGAACTAGCTCCATAAAGGTTCACAATTCATCTAATACTCCATAAGTTCAGTCATTCTACAATTGTTGCATTATGTGTTGACTCACTTCTCATTTGGAATCAGATAAATCTGGATTTTAATCTATGATGGAAACTAGCTTGACGATAGCTGAGTCTTTGTGATAGTAAACTACTTATTAAAACAGGACAGACACCTTTTGTTTTTGTTCTTACACTGGGATATTGTAAAAGCAACAAGTTAAAAACTGACATGTCCACTACTTTAGAAGCTTTAGCGATTGGTGATTCAACCGAACTGTATGAGGTTGCAATTAGTATAAAAAGAACCACATCTTTGAAACAGAGGAAATAAAATCTTCAAAAACTACACCCAAAAAAACAAGTTTTACCCACCTGAAAGAGAGTCATTAGAAACGAGTGGTGAATTTCTCTTCCTTTTACCCCATCTGGAACTATGTTTTTTCTCAAGGATATGTTCCAAATAGCTATACATCAACGCCATAAACTTAGCAATCACCTGCATTTATAACAACAACGGAATAATCTCTCATTGGAATGACAAAACCCTTAAAAATGTTTGATACTATATACTTACCAAAGTTTCATAGCATTCTTGATTTATTCAAGAAAAGTAAAATAAGAACTGCTCCATGTAAATTGTAACAAACAAGTATAGGATACAACAGCATATAAAGGAGCCATGAGAATGATAACCAATATAGCATTTTGTTCCTTTCGTTCCCTCTAGCATAATATATGTGTCAAGACTAATTTAATAGAAACCAACAATGTAATCACCAAGCAACAAGTTGTTGCAATATAAGCCATTTGTGTTGAATGCATCTTTCCTTAATAACTGAGAACCTGCATTATAAATTTGAAACTTCAACCCTTAATAACTAGATTTGTTGTATTATTCACAGGTAGATTTCAGAAAATTTCATGAGATTCTAAATCTAAAAGTTAGAAAGAAAAGTGTATGATCAAAATAACTAGGATTCCGAGTAGAATCGCGCAAACAGCGAAGGTTGTGAACTCCGACAGGCGAAAAATGTATTTTCGCAGGCGACAGATGCATTTTTCGCAGGCGACAGATGCATTTTTCGCAGGCGACAGATGTATTTTTCGCAGGCGACAGATGCATTTTTCACCTGCGACAGATGCATATTAAACCTTAAACCATTCATCTACCCCCCAAAACGCTAAAATCCTAAACTATTATTCCATTTCAGCATTAATGCAAGGAAAACGACAGAAAAATGAGCATAACTCACCTGAAATGATGAAAGCATTTCGGGGCGTTGCTTCGGGGAGTTGATCTATCGGCTTCATTCGTTGCTTCGCTTAGATCGTCGAGAGAGAAACTGAAATGGGAGAAACTGAAAGGAGAGAAAGGAAAACCAAAGGTCGGTCGAGGAAAAACTGAAAGAGAAGGAGGAGAGAGAGGAAATGAAATAGAAATAACCCAAATTTTTAATTAAGGGTAGAATTGTCTTTTACCCATGGCAAAAGGTTAATTTTGCAAAATTTATTTTGTCTATGCTAAATTTGGAAATAAGCCTATTATTAGGATTATTTCGTCAAATTTCCCTTGTATTTTACTCTAATATAATATTTATTTTATAAAATTATCTATTATATTTGTAAAAGAAAATAGTAATTCACTCTCATTTCATCTTTTCCAATTAATCTCACAAATTAAATATTTTGGTAAGATATTTAAACTATATTAGAAATATTGAAATACGTGTATCTTTTCAAAAAAAAATAATATTCAATTTAATATATAAATATAAATCTATTCGAATTTTTTTAAATATATTATTTGATTGAATAACGGTTAGTCACTAAAAATAATTTTTGACAAATTCGAAAAAATACTTGATTTTTTAAAAAAAAAAAATACGTTCAAAACTTAGATAAATATTTATTTCATTTATAAACATGACAAATTAATTAGAAAAACGAAAAAGATACGTTAAAATAAAATAAAAAAATGAACATTTTGTTTATTAAAAAAAATCTTGAATGACTCTCATATGAAACCATTTGAAAACTACTTAAGTTAGGTACATGTAATCAAATAGCAATTAAGTCTATACATATAAAATAAAAGAGTTATACAGCAATTAATCTAGTTTTTTTTTAATTAAATAAAATATAAAAATTATATTGTTATTTTTTAGTGTAAAAGGTATTCATTTACTTCTTTTTTTTTTTTAAATGGAATCAATCCATCTAACAGTTATAGTCAATTCAAAACACACCAAACCAAATTGATGCAATATATATAAGTTATGTATGGCCATTTTCAATTAACATAATGAATAAGTTATTACTATTTTGTTTTCTTTGACAATAAGATTGAATAGAAGAAAACAAAGGTGATGAAGAATAATATTCAAATTATCAAAAAAAAATCTAAACTTCCATGCATATTAAAACTATTCTAATTTCTATCGATCGATATTCACCATCTATTCACATATTTTGGTTGGCTCGGGTGCGGATCTTGGAGTTACAAGACGGGCATCTATAATAATGGAAGCACTCGGCCATTGCTGGAGTAACGTCGACACATTTTCCATGGAGCCAACTTTGACATATATTACAACCAACCCAAAACTCACCTCCCTTATAATTCGCTCCACATTTCCCACACGAACAAATATCAATAGTACTCAATTTCGCCTCGAGATCAGCCTGCCCAGTTGGTTTATACTGCGGTTTGAAATACCCGTATGATCTTCTTCTAAATACAAATTTGTTAACCCCACCAATTTTGATTATAATTGGACTTAATTTGACTTCCATAGGCTTCATTCCTGTAACAAGTTGGGAGATGGGGTGCATTCCATTGATCAAGTTGAACAAATTCTTCCTTTCATCGCGGTTAAGATGCGACGCAAGATAGAAAGCTACAGACAACAACCAACAATCGCTGTGCGTTGCGAGTAGAAGAAGCCAGTTTGAACGAGTCAAGCCATCTCTAGCTGAATTGATTCCGATTGCTGGCTCTGGAAGATCCACTGGTAATTTTTCTGATGGATAATCAACTCGCCAAGTTTCGTCTGGTTGTCCATATAGACACAAGTTGTTTTTTTCTGTATATCATAATTCATCACAATTATTACTCAATCTTGATTATCAAGAATATATATATATATATATATATATATATACCTGGTTCGCAGAGTAGATGAAGTGCTTCAAAGTCTGCAAATTAACAACATATAAACACGGCGATTACACGACTTAATTACTACTTAATTACTATTAATTAGTACCTGTGGTTAAAGCTTGAAGAATGCCGGCATGACGACCGCTATAATCTTGGAAGATCTCTACAACGGTGGACGGACCAGGACCAGCGTATTCATCATAGTAATGTGTCATTTCTATATCAAAGACTCCGACCAAGAACAAGATGAAGAAGAAGAAGAAGGTGGTTTAGTTAGGCTCTGTTTTTCCTTAAAATCTGGTTTGAATCTTGAAATAGATCCACGGCTATGTTATTTTTCTTTTCAGTTTCTTTGTTTTTATCTGTTTCATGGACTATTTTTTTTTTTAAAGTTAACTGAATTTTGAAACCTAAACCAAACAAATCATTTAATCAAAATAATCGTTTTCATTCGAATGAAACTTAAAATTTTAATTGTGCAATATGGGTATCAAATTATTAAAATTATAGTCTTTTAAATTTTTTTATAAATAGACAAAAACGTTGTTTTATCTTATTTTAATGTATCATTTTCATTTTTTTAATTAGTTTCTCATGTTTTTAAATAAAATGATATTTAAAGACGATTTGGGCGTATTTATTTTAAATTGGTTATTGTTTTCGAGAATCACGTATTTTAGTTTGTTAGAGTTAGTTTGGTTGACTAAAAAAATATTTTTTAACATTTTTTTAAGAAATATTTGATTTTTTAAAAATAGAAATAGAATTTGTATTATGTTTAGAAAAAATTCATAATAATTTAACTTTGTACACGGTTTATCAATTTAGAAGTATTTGTATTTTAGATTGAGTATTTTTTTTAGATATATTTGTTCACAACTGACAAATATGGTTTGAATGTTTAAAAATGTATAATATGTAGGGGAAATGAAAAAAGAAAGAAAATTGTTGTTTTATTTTTATAAATGTGATAAATTAGTTTAAAAAACAAAAATAATATGTTAAAATAAGAAGACTGATGAGATAGTTAGCATTTGAATATTGAAACGGTCGATGATATTAACTTTGTTTCGAAAAAGAAAATGTTAATACCTTCATGATACAGTAAGTTTATTTATTTCAGAGTGTAATATAATCTCGAGAAAGTAATGAAAACAAGTTCATCAAATATGTAATTAAATTAAATTTTCAATACATATAAGTTAATTTTGAATATGCAATTAAATTAAATTTTCAATAATTTGAGACAATTGAATGGTAAGTAAACCCCGTCACAGTCCAATTCTTTTGTCTCTAGTCTATACAGATATTTAACAATGGAGAGACCAAAATATAAAATTGCATTTATAGTGTTTTTTTTAAAAGGATATATCATAAACATGATCCAAATTTACAAATCATAATTCAGATCAACAAAACATCTTACTTTTTTTTTCGAGATTTCGACACTTGAATTCTAATGAGTGGGCTAAATATACGGTTTGGAGACAAAAATTGTCAATTAACAAGATCCCGAGCAAGAAATTTCCTGAGATTGGATCAAACAGTAAAAATCTTTCGCACCTTCTTTATGTTCCTACAACAGATTGGACAAGTACCCGCAACCTCTGTAATTCTGCATATTTACTACATGTCAAACATCAATTATAGTAAAAAAAATGAAAAATAACACAATCTTACCTCGATCCGCATGTGAAACAAGCAACACAATGTCCACAAGGAAGAAAGAAACAGTCTCTAGGAGCATCAAAGCAGCTTGCACAAAGACGACGAACATTATTGCTGTTATACTCCCCATCCTTCACTGGTTCTTCGTGTTCTTCGTCGTTATCTGAAACTGAATCGTACGAAGAACCCCAACTAGACAAATCAGAGTCTTTACGCGCCAGCAGAGGAGCTCTCTGATCTTGCACTATTCTGTCTAGACTCCTCGATTGAAAATTGTTCAGATAATGAAAAGCCCAAAACATGACAAAACTCATTCCACCTATGCCAACAACGTATGTTATCCATCTCGGTCCATATGATAGTTTAACATACCAATCATTACCGCCAACAGATTGAGAAGTCAAAACAGCTGAATTTCCGCTAGGGAAAAGCAGTTTTAAACTACAACTTCTACGAGAAACAACACAGGTGTAGTACGCCTCACTTGTATTATACAAATAACTCTTTACACTGATATTTACATTCACCTGTTACATTTAAGTTTAGTAAAATGAAAAATCCATAACTAGTCTAGAAACCAAACAACAGCTATATAAAACACACCTGCACATCTTCCGAGTTCAAATTACCCACTGCTACATAATAAGTCGATTTTTCAGTAATAGACTGTTGGATGAAACCATTTCCTATCGCAATAGACTAACTGAAATCAGTTTACAACTCAAAGACTCAAACCATAACTGTATGTTATTGAATTCATTCTCAGTTTTCACCTTTAATGACATTCCATGACAATGTGCTATTGGTATAAGCCGGGTCAGCAATCCACTCTTCTAAGTTTTCACTCCCTGTTCATTTCCGTGTTTTAAGCATTTATTAAAAAACAGAGTATATTGCACATATGAACTCAAAAAGCCTAGCCAGTTAGTACTAAGAAGAGGCAAACCTTTGGATACTATAAGGATTAAGGATAACGAGCTGGAGGAGGCGACGCTATACGATATATTAATTTGAGATCCTTCATTCAATATATACATCCACTCCTGAAACACAAGTAAACAGAGTTTAAACATTGAATTATAAACTTTTTCAAGAAACGAAAAAGGGTAAAATGACTTGCCTTGTAAGTGCTGGTTTGAAGAATGGTGATATGATTCTCGGACCAAATCTTAACAACATCGAGAGGTGGAGTACTGTACAATCCATACAGAACTGGCCCAGAATCTGCCTCGTTTATTTGCTCCACCTGTTACTGATTCATTCAATTGAGAACAACCAACACCAGCAGGGAAATGAAAATGACAAAAAAACGTGAAGTTTCCATTAAATTACCTTTATGTGATCCACAAACCAAACGTTTGGCTTGATTAATATAGAAGAATTTGGTGTTAATTGTAAGTTGGAAGCACCAAATACACCCAAAATTAAAGTCATTGCAACTGAACAAACAAGCAAATACAAAAACTATCAAGTTCCTGAGATGGTTTAAATAAGGTAAAAAGTATTTTAGCATCGTACCGAAGAACCAGAAGGTAATGAGTACGACGATGCAGGACCAAGTGTCTTCCCTCAATGCCCTGCGATGTTCTACATTATGAGAATGCTCCTGCGATGTTCGATCGTTCTCGCGCCTCTCCACAGCCGCCACCGCCGCCTCCTCCTCATGCCTTACCGGAGAAGAAGTGGACGCCTCGTGTGACGATGAGGAAGATTCTGGTGCTGAGGATGTTCGTTCCGGGTCCATTTCCAGGGAGAAAGAAATAAAGTCTGGATTGGATGAAACCCTAGCTCTATCTCTAAGTTTCGGAAATCAAACAATTCCATCGAAGAAGATGAAGATGAGATAGAGATTAGTTTGAGTTCATCGGTTAGTCATTTCTGAATAATGAATTGGACCGGTAGCTGAGCCGGCGGCGGAAGTGACGGTTAGGTTGGTTGTTGTTACATACCTAAATTCTTTCATTCTTTATTTATTTTGGCTCAACATACCTAAATTCACTACAACTATATTTTTTATTCCCTTATTTGAAATTGAAAAAAAAAAACTTGTCACCAACCAACTTCAATTAAGAAGAATATGAAGTCTCACAATTGATCCATCTATATTTAGTACTTTGAGCTAATTGTTTTTATTTTATAATTATTCTTGTATAGGATATAAATAGTTATAATTTTGGTTCATATTATTTAAAATTATGTTGAAAATTAATTTAAATCATCTTATAAATTAGGTACAAGAGAATAATTTAAATTGATCTTCCAACCATTATATTGACCTAATTTGAATAGAAAAAACATCTGATTTATAGGTTATAAAATTGAAGATATTGTCTTAATTTAATTTAAACTACCTAGTAAGATTTGATATATATTCTATTCAAATAATTGAATTAATTTAATATTCAATTGTAATATATTAATTAATAATTTGATTAATAAGAATTTTTTATAAATATTCCAGCTTGATTATACATTTTTATTTATTAAAAAAATTTGTTTGAAATATCTTTTAGAAAATTTATAAATCAAAAGAATAATTTGTGTAATCTGATTGGCTGAAAATAAAATTATCTCTTATCTCTCCTCACAATTTTTTTTTATTATTAAATATGATTAGTATATGAATAAGGACTGGGAGAGCATTGCCAAGGACATTCAAATTTCGAAGTAACAACACGTGAAAAAACAAAATTATCATGTAAAAAGAAAAAACAAAATTATCACGTAGAAGGAATATTCGGACCATTATGTCCCGAACATGGTCATTAACAAAGTTTTATCTCTTTAACTTATTTTTTTTTTCATTGTGTCTTATTTTTTTCAAGTGGAGATAAAGGTAGTTGCAAGTCCATCATTTTTGTTATTATTACTCTTAGTCTATATATGTAAGATAAAATATTCAAATAAATATCTTATCAATCAAATATAATCCAATGTAATAGGATTGAATGTAGTTTTAACTATACAAATATATATTCACGTGTAAACATTTAGTTAAAATGATCAAATGTAACATTATTTTATGAAACACATTATTCATATAATCTTTTTTAAAATTGTCTTTTGTATATTTTATAAATCTTCACATTTTCTTAATTATAAAAGTAAGAAGAAATTTAGAAAACAAAATACTTATATCAAACTATTTATATTATAATAATAAAAATTAATTTAATTAAAATAGTCAAATAAAAATGTTTAGTTGAAAATAATTTAGTTTGAAAAATAGTTGCAATAATAAAGAAATTATAAGAGATATAATTTGCAACGGTCTAACTTCCTCTTTTGTCTGAGAGAAGGACGCCCAAGAAGAAGGATGGATTTGTATATCTATTTGTAAGGATTATTAGGGCACAAATTTGTATGAATGTCTAAAGTTCCATTCTTTGGGTTTGGGT
The DNA here is from genome assembly GCF_907164915.1 of Impatiens glandulifera. Lineage (NCBI taxonomy): Eukaryota > Viridiplantae > Streptophyta > Magnoliopsida > Ericales > Balsaminaceae > Impatiens > Impatiens glandulifera. Next base: position 756,397 of record NC_061865.1, read on the forward strand.
GAAGATTAAATGCTACAATTAATCGACTACAATGGAGGAAGAATCCCTTGCAAAGCTAACTATTCAGACCAATTCTTCTAATGGTCGTAACATTCCAAGATCTAAGAGTTTCGTATACAGAGCACCGCAAGAGAATTTCACCATTAATGACTTCGAGTTAGGAAAGATCCATGGCGTTGGTTCTTATTCCAAGGTCAGATCATTCAACTCTTTCCTTTTATATATATATATATATTGCTCCACCCCAAACGCATATTCTTTGTGAGAAACCGCATCTGTAGTATATTAGGTGGATTTGTGTCTTAATATGTTAAAAATGAAGCCGATTGATTACCTTCATTGGTCCCAATATGCTGTCTGCTCTTATGATTCTGGCATTATTAAACCACCTCATGAAGGAGATAAAAAGAAATTTGGGTTCACCATAAATGTTTCAAATTGAACTTGTTCTCCAACATCCAAAAACAGCAATGGGATTATCAGCATTGCTGAAAAACCAAGGCATTTAAAAGGAGAAATATTGATTGGAAGCCAATTGAAGGGAATCATGTAAATCTGCAGTGGAAAAAGGACACTAGTGGTTTAGTAAGAGCAGATGGACACTATACCTAGTTAGCCTCAAGCTAAATTTTGAGAACCTTCCCCAAAGAATTAGGGGTTTTTCGCTATTAGTTATCTATTTACATTCAAATATCTCGGTAATTCCCTTCCTTAATTCTAGTAATGCATCAACAACACTAAGCTGTCATGGTTTCTTTCAGCTTTAGTTTAAGAAAATTCATTATCATGCTTCATTTATCAGGTTGTTAGAGCTAAGAAAAAAGACACGGGAGTGGTGTATGCATTAAAAGTCATGGATAAAAAGTTCATCACCAAGGAAAATAAAAGTGCATATGTAAAGTTGGAGCGGATTGTATTAGATCAGTTGGATCATCCGGGTGTTGTAAGGCTATATTTTACATTTCAAGATGCATCCTCCCTATGTAAGTTGTTAAAGCTTTAGGTACAATTTCTATTCCCCAGCTTTGTCTAGATCTCTTCGCATATTCTCTCGATGATTAGGATAACAAGTTAAGTAAAGTTTTTTTTGTTCTTTTTTTTATTTTTGTTAACATTGCTCATTTCTTTCATTATCATACAAGAAGACATGGCACTTGAGTCCTGTGAAGGTGGAGAACTTTTTGATCAAATAATCAGGGTGAGCAAACTTTATGGATATATATATTTTCTTCTTTACTCTGTAACTGCTTTTGTGAATGAGACAACATATGAATTGGATTGTTCTATTTAATGATTCAATGCAGAAGTAATATTAGTATACCTGACATTCTGTAATTTCACAGAAGGAACGATTACCCGAGGTAGAAGCTTGCTTTTATGCAGCTGAAGTTGTTGATGCTCTTGAATACATACATGGCATGGGATTGATACACCGAGACATCAAGGTAATCAGTTTCCATAAATGGGATGGCTGATATGGGTATCTTTCGAAAGTTGACAAGTTATAAATGCAGCCAGAGAACCTGCTATTGACAAAAGATGGACACATTAAAATTGCTGATTTTGGTAGTGTGAAGCCTATGGAGAACAGTCGAGTTAAAGTTCTACCAAATGCTGCATCTGGTGAATTCCCGCTGCCTATTTTGAACATTGATTGACCTTTCAATTAATTTATCTGGTGCAAGATGATGCCATCCAATGTACTGTTATTGAAATCTTCATGCTTCATAGGACTAACAAGAATGAATAAAGTCTTTCAATGTGTTCGTTCACACACATATATATTTTGTTTGTTTGTTTTTTCTGTTTTCAGACGATAAGGCCTGCACCTTTGTCGGAACAGCTGCTTATGTTCCTCCTGAAGTCCTTAATTCTTCTCCAGCAACTTTTGGGTAAGGGATTTTGATACAACTAACTACTTGCTATCTTTTCTACTATTTTTTGGTGGGCTATTTGGATGGAGAAGACCCTTAGATGTAGTTTTGATGGGAATTACAGACCGGCTTCAAGACTGAAAAGTTTGTTTCTTAACATTCTAACTTCCATTGCTAAAGGCTACCAACCTTTTTGACAGCCTTAGGCACTGTGCTTGGTGCCCTTTTTCTTGCGTTGTGTGTTTCTTTGTCTTTGTTGTCTTTTATAAAATTGAATTTTACTAAAAAACAAAAAGATAAGGAAATATAGTATTAATTAAGAGCATTGAATGAACTTGTATAGTTAGTTATATTATCGTCTTATGCTCGTTTGAATATTTGAAAACAGAAACGACCTATGGGCTTTGGGATGCACTTTGTACCAGATGCTTTCAGGAACTTCTCCTTTTAAGGATGCAAGTGAATGGCTTATTTTTCAAAGAATTGTCGCCAGGGATATTAGATTTCCAGATTACTTCTCAAATGAAGCCAGGGATGTCATAGATCAGTTACTGGTACTTAACTAATTTAGCTACATTGATATTGTAACTTGTTATCAGCTTGTCTATACTATTAATCTTAGATTCAGTTTTCCCGTTTCAAATAATTAATTGTTAGGATTATTTCTGGTAGGAAGGAAATCATGTTTCAATTGATATGCATGTCATCTCTGGTTACATTTAGGAACTATAGATCCATCTCTAATCAGTAGTAATTAATGTGATCCCACCCATTTGGAAACACTTGTGCTTTTGTTTCGGATATGTTTCTAGATTAGCTAGAGACATTGAAAATTCATTTAGTTACTGCCAATAAATTTCCAGATATGATACAAAAAGAAATATTAAGCATGTAACATGATGATATATAGCATGTTGAGCCGAGAAGGAGACCAGGTGCTGGAAGTGATGGTTATGCTTCACTGAAGAACCATCCATTCTTTAACGGAATAGACTGGAAGAACATAAGGGCTCAAACTCCTCCAAAACTTGCTCTCGATAAAAGAGTTTGTGTCTTTGCCTTCACTTTCAGTTGCAATTTATCGATGTTTAACATTCCTGACTCAACTCTCTTTACTATTAGGCCCAACGAGGTGAGGGTGAAGGTTCTGATTCACCTTCGGGATATGGCCATATAACTCGGCTTGCTTCCATCGACTCTTTTGACTCAAAATGGTAAGTCTCTGGCATCTATTATTTGGTGTTAAAAGATGTGAATAATTAATTGGGAGGTGTATTTTTGAATAGGCAACAGTTCCTAGAAGATGGAGAATCAGTTTTGATGATCTCAAAGGTGAAGAAATTAAGGAAAATAACAAACAAGAAAGTGCAGCTTATCCTTACAAACAAGCCAAAGTTGATATATGTAGATCCTTCTAAATTAGTGGGTAAAGGAGATATACCTTGGTCAGATAATCCCAATGAGCTTAATGTTCAAGTCATGACCCCTTCCTATTTCAAGATATGCACTGTAAGTTATGCACTGTTAAGTTTTAACCATATTATACCATGCTAAATGTGAATTCACGTTTCTTTTCTTCTCGCAAACACAGCCAAAGAAGGTGTTGTCGTTCGACGACGCGAAACAGAGAGCTCATCAATGGAAGAAGGCAATTGAATCTGTCCAGAATCGGTGATTCATTTCTATTTGTGCTTGCTTTCGTTTCTTCGACTCAATATTGAGATTTCACCAAGCTTTTTATAGAAGCTGTTTATGTTCCTCCTCCCTTGGAATATTGTTCTTGATATGTTGTCTCATTATATTTGTATTTATTCGAACAAATTTATTATTGTTTGTCTCAACTTAAAAGAGTAGGATAGTTTTTTTTTTTTTAAAATAGAAAAGTGGGTTAGAAAGATTCAATGAAATTTGTGGGACATCTTTGAATAGGGATTTGAAGGGTTTAAAACTGAGATGAGAGCCTAGGTTCTCTTAATAAAAGTTTTACTTTTATCAGATTTGGATTCTTATAAAAAAAAATAAAAAAAAGACTATTTTAGAGAATACTGTGCAAAAAAATACTAAAATTTGGGTATCTATATGATATATTTATTTACCAACGGCTAATTTTTTTGGTGATTATATCGTATTTGAACTTCAATGTAAGATCATAACCCCCAACAGTTTTATATATAAAGAGTTTAAATCACATTTAAATTCACTCGCATATAGAAAATAATTTATTTTTCTTAAAAGATTTTTTCATAAAATTTATTCGGGGGCTAGGATGATAACAATATAAACAAACAAAAATATGTTAATTTTTAGCGACGAAAAACTATCAATAACGACAGTATATTTTTGTCGTTATTATCGTTTACTATTTCGGACTACATAGATGATAGATCCAACATGGTCACGTCAATGCTGTTTATCAGAAATTTCAAATTTGGACTATTTTATTTTTAATATTTTTTAGATATGAGATAAAATATCTATTTTCTAAACTAAAGTATAATCAATTGAATTGGTTATCAACTTTTTCTTCTTTTTTAAATTAATATATATTCATAAAATAAAAGTTATAGCTTAAGAAAATATTTTAATTATAAAATCATAATAAGTACCCATAAATCAATTTCAGATATTTTAATTATATAATCATAACAGTTATATTCAGATATTTTTAAATTTTCTGAAAAGGTGTAACAATTTGATTAAAAAATAAAGTAACTCTAATATCTGGTTTCTTTATTGAATGTCCAATATTACGAAGCCTTCTATGTGACTAGATCTAATGGATTGTGCGGATCTGTTGTGGATTATGTCGAGATATATTGACTGGTTTGGTTTTGTGGATTTTAGGGGTGAGAATTGGTGCGAATTAATTTCATTCTTATTATGAAAGAAACCGTTCAAAATTCAAATAATCAATATCAACAAAGTTATTTTCATGGTGCTCTCAGAGCTTAATTAGAAAACCTGTGTAGTATAGTTTAGTTTGGAGGATCTCCGAGCTCAATAATTTAGTTTTTTTTTTATGTTTGTTGAACTGTTTTTTTTAGTTTTCTTAAGTGTATTTTTGTAGTTTTGTTTAAATACTTTCATTTATTTATTGTATAAACCTTTTAAAAGAAAAGAAACATGCATATTTTAATTGAACCATTTTTTATGATTTTATTTATATAAATAGATAATGTTACAAAAATACACACAAAGAAACAAACATGACGAAAATAAGAAACAACAATATACGCCAATATACTACTAAGTACTAACAACTCAATTTTCAATAAAACGGGCCACATTATCAAATATTGGGTCATGATTAAGTTAGTTAATGATGGAATTCAACTATGTAAATTTCTTATACTAATTGGTGTTTCGAATTGATCATGTCAATGAGTATTGTGGTTGGTGGTGTTTGATGAAGTGGACTTCCTCATAACCTTCTATACAAATATGAGAAGTTGGTGATGATGGAAAAAAAAAATCCAAATATGCCTAAAGGAAATAACTCTTGAATGATGATGATTACAATGGTGAAGAGCTACAATGCCATGATGGGATTGATTCTCAATAGTATCTATTCAATGAGAGTTGGTGTTGTCAAACACATTGAGAACTTAAGAAATTTGGAGGCAATGTTTCAAGTAAAAGCTTATCTTCTATCTAGAAGTTTAGAGATTTGAAATATGTGGATTGAATTTGAGACAATTTCTTCAATTCATTTGGCCTATTTGTATGTAGATTAAACAAATAATTTGTATAAGAAAAGTTTTTCAACAAGTTGATATGGCCGAGTTGGTCTAAGGCGCCAGATTAAGGTTCTGGTCCGAAAGGGCGTGGGTTCAAATCCCACTGTCAACATATATTTTTTTTATTATTTAGAACACCATAAAAAATGAACATTTGTTTATGCAAATACAATAATGTAGATATAAAATAATAATAATATCTATAGTAAATTTAAGTTGATGTTTGGTTAAAAAATATTGTATATGCAATGAGTTAAAAAGTACAATTTATACTTCAAATGAGCACTTGGGATCCTCTACTCTTGAGTCTTGAGTATACATGCTCCTCGCAGAAAGAAAAGGGGACAATTCAGTAAAATATAATTTTTTTTTAATATTCAAAATATATGAGAAGGAACCCAAGAAACATGTGAGATTCGTAACAGAGGATTTCATCCCTTAAATAAGGTATAAAATTGTAAAAGTAAGACTAAGTATAAAATTGTCTACTTTCTATTCTTCATTTCTTAACCCCATTAATTTTTAATTTTTACTCTCTTATACATTTTTTGTTTTGAAAGGATGTAACGTGATTAAATAAAAAGGAAAAAAAAAAAAAGACAAATAGGTTATATTTAAATTCTTCTTATTTTAACCTAAGTTCTTAACTTTATTTTCTTTTATTTCTAGGTCAAATTATATTAAATACTTTAAATTAATTATAATTAATCTTTTAGTTAGATAGATTTTCAGCTTGGCCAATAATAGAATAAATTTATATTTTTAGAAGGTACCTAAATTTCTTATTAATCATCCACAACTTATAACCATATATAAAAAAATAATAAAATGGAAGGCTCTCAAATTATTCAAGTTCACTAATTTAATTGTAATTTTGTTATTATATATTTAATAATAGTAATAAAAATCTCATATACATATATATATTATTATGTTTAAAAATATTTATATGATATTTAATTATTTTTTATTAGTTTAAATAGAATTAATAAGAAATATTATTATAATTTATATAAATACAAAGGATACAATAGTTTTTTACTCTTTGTTTTTTTTTATTATTATTATTTTTTTATGTTACAAATAAACATAAAATTATAAAATTTATTTAATTTATATTTCTTTTATTATTTTAATTAAACACTAATAAAATATATAATTTATATATCTTATAAACACATAACTAATAACACAACATTAGTCTATAAAATGAATAATATTGTAAATAAAGTGAGAAGTCATATATCCTTATTAAGTATTAAAAACAAAATATAAAGTAAAAAAATATCATGACCTATAACCACAAAAATCTTAAAAGAGCGAATTTAGTGAAGAGTGTTTACGATTTGGCAAAGACGTGATATTGATTCTGCGGCTCAAGCAGGGAGGGCGGTTATGGCCTTCATCATCATGGCTCACTCATCCATCTTCTCTATCCCAAAACATTCTGGATCCTTCTTCCTTCACTGTAATGGCTTCAGAAGCTTCCCCGTTTCCATTCCTTTCTCTCGTTACTGTACCACATCCGCTTCTCTTTCCCCTCAATCTCACAAAATTCGCACTCAAAAGTGGAGACAACCTGTTGGAGCCGTCCTCGACCTTGGAGGAGGAGTCAAAATCGCTAGAGAAGGTAACTTCAGAACTTCTTTCATTCTCAATTTCAATTTGAACTGACTGTGTTCATCTTTGTAAACTGTTGTTTTACAGATGTTGTCAGGGATGATCCAACAAACAACGTACCTGATACAATTTTCTCCAAAATTGGAATGCAACTTCACAGGAGAGATCAGCATCCCCTAGGCATTCTTAAGAATGAAATTCATAGATATTTTGACTCTAAATATTCTAATCGATTTGACAAGTTTGATGACCTATCTCCTATTGTTTCCACTAAAGAGGTACACTGTCCAACAAGTTTACACTACAATCTGTAATGAATCCAGTTTTTTAGTGCTAAACCAACATGTTTATGATATTGCTACGTTTGGAATAGGGATAGCTACATTGATAGAATATTCAACTCAATTCTATAAAACCATTAGTTATGTTTGGATTATCATGCTTCACATTGATAATCTACAGTCTATAGATGTCAGTCTTTTCTATGTTTGTTTGATATAGGCTTTTTTTTTTGGAGAAACGTTGTTTGATGAAAAAGTGGATTATTTGGGTTAAATGACTAAAATATCATTTGTATTTATACTTTAGTTGATGATTTGATTGGGCAGTCTTCTTGCAGAACTTTGATAATGTATTGGTGCCTGAAGATCATGTGAGTAGAAGTTACAATGATACGTATTATGTAGATTCTCAAACTGTTCTAAGGTGCCATACGAGTGCACATCAAGCTGAACTGCTGAGGAAAGGGCACACTCATTTCCTTGTCACTGGTGATGTTTATCGTAGAGATTCTATTGATGCAACACACTACCCAGTATTTCATCAGGTTTATTAATAGCATCACGAACGTAAAAATGCTAGTCTTAGTAACTTATTTTCGTACCTATCTTAAGTTTGCCTTTAGTGCAGATGGAAGGGGTTCGTGTTTTCAGTCCTGCTGATTGGGAGGCATCTGGAATGGATGCCACCTCCTATGCAGCTGATGATTTGAAAACGTGTCTTGAGGGTCTGGCCCTACATTTATTTGGTATGAATTACTCAAGTCCTTGAATTGTTGCAGATAATTATATGAAGTTATTTAGTTTATTTGATTTGGTGAGAGGATAGAATGCTACTCTCCAATAGTTATTACTAAAAATGTTTGACCCATATAAGAGATTTATGTCTGATTAAGAATAGAATGAGAAATAGAAGGATGTGTACTACCTACTTTCAAATAATGAGCCTATTTGGAAACTAGTATTTTGTCACAATAACGATCTCATTGAAAACGCGAATTGAATGTTTTTAATTTTTCCGTTTAGTATAAATTTTTTTGGATCATAATCCAGATTGTAGTGTAATTTTTGTTGCTACATTTTGTATTCAAATCAGTTTCTTGATCATAATCCAAATTATAGTGTAATTTTTTGCAATGATCAAATTATTTTTGTATCTTGATTAGATTGTCTTTTAGATAATTGTAAATTTTACAAACAAAACTATTTTTTAAGATAATGATCAACATGAAAGAAATTTATTTGACAAAACAGACCAGTAATTGGTTCGTTTCAGTATGATGAAAGAACAAATATCATTTAAAAGAAATAAAGCAAAAGTATCTGCCTTTGCAACATTGGAGTATTCTTTATCCATCCCCTTTCAGCCTAATGGTTTTTAGCCTTTCAGGTGCTGTGGAAATGCGCTGGATTGACACTTATTTCCCATTTACAAATCCATCATTTGAACTTGAGATTTTTTTTCAGGTAAGTTAATTTGTCCACATGATATTATCTTATCCGTTGTAGATGCGAATAGAGGACTTATTAAGAACTGTACTGAAACTAGGAAGAAATTCTGAAGAAACAATATTGCCTCTTTTCGTTACTTTGTCACTTGGAATTACATGAATAGTTGAATACTATATTCACATATGTTGTTAACAGAAGCTATATGAATTTATCCCTCAGCCACTGATAAGTAGTCTAAGTTGAATTTTTGTACCATTGTACTTGCTATTGATGGTAAAATGATCAAAGACATAATATAGCTGAGATATGAAGAAAGGGTGTCCTAAATAAGGAAGAGGAATTTAATGTGGACATTGAGTTTTTCATGAATTATAAAGTTAGAAAACCCGCAAATGTTACAATTTCTGAGCATACCAACTTTTAACTTCAATTAACTGGGGAAAATGTAATGTTTGAAGATAATGGTACTGGAAATATCGTCATGATAATTTTTTTACAATTGTGATGTAATGTCATATATAAAGTTATCTTTAACCTGTAATGGAATCAATAATCCTTTGCTGTGCGTGTACAGGAGAAATGGTTGGAAGTTTTGGGTTGTGGGGTGACTGAACAAGAGATATTGAAGAGAGGCGGAAGAAACAATGAAGTTGCATGGGCTTTCGGACTTGGATTGGAGCGTTTGGCCATGGTCCTTTTTGACATACCAGATATTCGTCTTTTCTGGTCAACCGATGAGCGGTTTACTTCTCAAGTAATTCACTTTACAACTCTTGCTCTTATTCTTTGGTTACCTAATATTTGGTGTGACATTGTATTTTTGTTCTATGCAAAGTAAAACACTTATTATAAATAGATCACATCATTAATTATCTCTTGATGTAGTTTTCAAAAGGCCAGCTTGGAAAGAAGTTCAAACCATTTTCAAAGGTATGAATAGACTGTTTTATTTTTTTTTTTTTTTGTTTGCTTCATATTAAGCTTCCAGTAATTTCCACTGACAAATATTTCATTTGCAGTTTCCTCCTTGTTACAAGGACATGAGTTTCTGGATCAACGAGTCATTCACTGAAAACAATCTTTGTGAGATTGTTCGTGGAATCGCAGGAGATCTTGTGGAGGAGGTATCTATTTACCCTTGTTAGACTTAATCCAAATAACCCTTATTCAATTGGCAGTCACTTCATTAATCAAATCATCGACTAAAATACCCTTTATCATTTTCATAATATTTTAACTAATTAATAACTGTTTGTTGTACTTGTATATCCACCCTGAAAGCAAAGTGTGATTTATTTTTCAACTGTATTTGGTGGCTTATTTCCAGGTGCAGCTTATTGATAATTTTACAAACAAAAAGGGCATGACTAGTCACTGTTATAGGATAGCATACCGATCCATGGAACGTTCCCTAACAGATGAAGAAATTAATGATTTACAGGTACTTGGTTTTTCTTTTTCTACATATTCGTTTGCCTGTTGGTAGTTACATAAGAGAAGACGCAACACTTATAATTAATGTATTCCGGTTTTCATTGGTTGTAGTGGAATGTAAGGGAGCAGGTGGAGAACAAATTGAACGTTGTCTTGAGATGAGATTCATGGTAATTTCTAATTTCACTTGTTTATTTATTTTGAGATACGAATTAGCTGAGAAGCCGTTGATTTCGTGTGTCAATTTTTGGATCTATACTTACAGCAAAGAATAATACACAATTGAACCATTCCTTGTTTTCTCTTTGTTTTATTTAGATTATGAGATTATTGATAAATACGAATAGAGTTATCCCGCCTCATTGAAAATTTTCCTTTCGGAGTCATGATTTGAGTGGCTACTAGTAGTTTGTGTTTTGAGGTCAGGCTCGGTTTGGAACACTTACAATTTATGTTTTTGTTTTCGATGATAATTTTTTAATTTAGATCTTTTTCTATATTTCCCTTTTTACCCCTCTACATTATTTTGTTATATATATCCAAAGGGTAAATGGGTAATTCCCAAAAATAATATACCCATGTTCATTTGTTTTTGGAGCCACAACTAGCATATTAGTTATTACATTTTACTAACCTATCATTAATTGTTAGTTAAAATTTAAAAATCACATCAATTTATAAACTATATTCAATCATTATCTATATTCCAAATATGAGAAAATATATTGTATGATAATGCTCAAAACTTTCTTTCTCTCTTTTATATATATATGAAAAGTGTTTAGCATTTCATATTATTCAGAATTCTTGACAAATAAATGAAAAAAAAAAAAACATTTTTAGGAAACAATACTAATAAAAAATAGAAGAAGAAAAAAGGAAAGAGGTGAACATATCAAGCTTTTACCTCATCAACTAAGTCGCCACCATAAGAAGAGGCATTCGCAACAAAGCTTGGTTCTGTCTCGGCCATCTGATCATCTTCATGTTGTTGTTCTTGATCAGCATCATCCGCCTCGGAATTATTATTATTGTTGTTCACTGCGGCTGCAACACCATTACTCTCGAAATTACTTCCCCCTTCATGCATAGCGAATCTTTTCCTTAACGTATTTAGGTTTGATTCAAATATCTCTTCATCCTTCTTCTTCTCCATGGTGCTACTACTGCTCATGGGCATGACATTGGACAATTTCATTTCATCTTCAAACGATAAGTTATCTGAATTCATTGTACTCGAGATTTGATGTACGTATACGGGTTCTTCTTCGACGACCTTCTGAAGAAGTGAATCGTCCCAATCTTCGTAAACCACAATCTTGTTGTTGGTTTTCCATGTGTTTAGAATCCTGTCTGATCCTGGTTGCCATATAACATCCTTACTAGATTCTCCTTTTAGTATGAACTTGTACTGGATAGTTTCATCAATTGGTATGTCCTGTTTGACAGACAAACAAGATCATGATCATGGATTCGTGATCAATTAACAAAACTCAAGATCATAGGTAGCTCACCATATCAATAGTCCAAACATGTCCTTCAGACCATTCGAGTGGCACTGCAATTTGAGTATTCCAACAACCAATCATGGGGCTATCCCCAACTAAGTAGAATTGCTGGCCAAACAAGCATTCTCTCTGCAACTGGAATCTAACATGAACAGTTGCCATGATCCGACCTAATCAAGTTACTAAAGAGAATTAGAGAAGATCAAGTTACTAATTAGGTTATAATTGATTCATTAGTACCTTGAACTTCAAAGTGTTCATCATGAAAATTCATCTGCAAACAATCAAACATGCTGGTATTCAATAAATTGAAATGTAAATAAAATGATTGGAGATCTACCTGGAGATGATCTGAAGAAGAAAAACGAGAAGCTGAGATCATCGGGAGAAGAGCGATTGGCCTCCTCTTCTGGCGAAGAGAGACCAGAGGAGAAAACCGACGAAGAACATGAATTCTGTCGGCCTGCGAACCAATATTATCGCTGCTGCTGCGAATGGAGACCACAATCGCCTTGAACGCTGAGCTCGTTACGGTTTCCATAGAAAGAAGCGAATGGTAACAGAAGAAGAAAATCGATCAGAGCATGATTATGATTGTGATATAGATACAGTATATATAAATGGAAAGATGGATTTGAAGAAGAAGAAGAAGATAGAAGATAGTGAAAGAAAGAAGTATTTATATAGAGATGAATTATGAATGATGAGTTTTGGAAATGAATGATCGTCGTCCTCCCTCACTCCTCATAGTAAGGAGATTTGAATTTCAATCCACAGTTGAGCTTTTCTAACGTTTCCCTTTTGACCCTCAAACCAATTTCTACTCCCAAATTAGCATGTAATTCAACTTCCCCTAACAACTTTTTGAATTTCTGTCAAAATCAAACAAATTGTTATTTAATTATATTTATTATTTTAAATCGGGGTAGAGATACAAATATCATTCTTGTCTCGTTCCGGTCAACTAAAATATCGATGATTATATTTGTTATCTTATCCACAATGTCACATAAAATTAATGAATAAATTTATTTAGTAATATCATAAGTGTCTCATTAACTAGGTACAATCTCATGCTTATGATAAGTATAGTTAGGTGTGCATATTTAGCGGATTAATCCGAAATTCGATTTGAATCCGAAATACTAATTTGGATCAGTTATTTCAGATTAGACTGAGTTCTTATTGAATTAAATTCATATTATATTAGGATTATTCAAATAAAAATACATTTTTCAATTTGTATTTTTAAATTGTATCTCATCCTAATATAATTTTTTTTAGTAAGTAACTATCATATTTTAATTTATTAATTAAAATATTTGAAATTGTCAAATTAGATATTTTAACAAAAATAAATAAATATTAATATAAATAAATAAATTTAATTATAATAAGATGTATTATCAACTATAAATTTTGTTATGTTAAGAGATTTATAAAAAAAAATTAAACATATTAAATATTAATGAGTAGAATAAAAGAAATGTAAATTTATTCAATCCTATTAAAAAAATTGTAAAATTATATTATTCAAACTATATATAATCAAATATAATGAATTAAATTACCGAATTAAATTACCGATTAAATAAATAGAATTTCAATTTAATATGGTGCAAAGTTAACCGTTCAAACCTTATGAGTTCAAAAAAACAGGTTTTGATATGGGCTGGATTGTCGAGGGTCCCAATTTCCCATGATATGCCAACACTTCTCAAGAACTTCCTAAAGTTTGTTTTTATTTTTTTATTTTTTTTTATTTTTTTGATTGATAGCTAAGTTTCACATTATTTTTTAAATGAAATATATTTGATAAAAAAAAATAGAAAACCCACGTTTGATTGTTTTGTCTACTAATTGCTTAGGTAGACATGGAATCTAAAATAAAATGACATTAATGGGGAGTTTAAGTAGTCCACTACGTACGCACTAGTTAGGCAAGATTATGAATAATAATATAAAATCCCAAGAGCCATATTTTAATTAAAAATTTCCCAAGAGCATGAGCACCTCAATAAAAGGAGAAACAACAACTTAATTATGAATATACCTAACCTAACACAAACCTAAGTTCAATCCACACATATCTCATGTACATTTTTCCTAGCTAAAACCTTTCTTAATTTCTCCGACCAACAACAATGTCTGAATCAAATATTTGGATCACTTCCACCAAATCTCCATTCTTTTCCACCGTCTCGTTCGTTGTTGTTTTCCTCGTCGTCCTATTCGTAAACACCTTCTCCTCTAAACTATCGCTTTCCTCGTTCGTTCATCGAAATAGCTCGAGCTACCATTTGGTTCTTCCTCGTAGTAAAACTAATTATTCTACACCTATCATTGAAGACAACTTTCCTTGTATCGAACCAATTCAATTGCATTCTAATTTAGGAAAGTTTACTAGGAATCGTACGTCGAACAAGGTTGATATTGATCATCATATCGAGTTGTTGAATTCCATCAACTTAAACGGAAGCGAGTTTGAGTTTAGGGTGAAGGAATTTCTTAGCCAAAATGAATGCATGGCTCAATTCTTCATGATATGGATATCCCCGGCTTGTTTATTCAAGAGAAGGGCTTTTTTGGCAATGGAAAGTGTCTTCAACTCCCATCCTCGAGGTTGTTTAGTGATCTTGTCTAAATCGATGGACACACAAAATGGATCCCAGATTTTGAAACCTATAGTTGATCATGGCTACAAGGTTTTAGCCGTCGAACCGAATCTGACGTTCTTGTTCAAAGATACTCCGGCCGAGACTTGGCTCAACGCCATCAAGACCGGGCTAATTGACCCGGGTAAGATCTCGTTGGTTCAAAACCTCTCTAACCTTATGAGGCTAGCCGTCTTGTACAAGTATGGAGGTGTGTATATAGATACGGATTTCATCGTCCTAAGGAACTTCTCAAATCTTAGGAATGCAATCGGAGCTCAAGGTATTGATGAATTTGGTAATTGGACAAGACTTAACAATGCGGTTCTAGTATTCGACAAGAACCATGAGCTCGTGTACAAGTTCATGGAGGAATTTGCAAACAACTTCAACGGTAACATTTGGGGGTTCAACGGCCCTTATTTAGTTTCGAGAGTTGTCGAGAAGGAGGGAAATAATTACTCGGAGATCAAACTTAGAATCTTACCACCTAGAGTAGTTTATCCGGTAAATTGGATAGACGTTGCAAGCTATTTCGAGAAACCTAGAAACGTAACACATTTAAAATGGATGGACGAGGAAGTATTAGAACTAAACCGTGAAGCTTATGGGGTGCATTTATGGAATAAAAAAAGTGGTAAGTTGATAATTGAAGTAGGAAGCATACTATACCGGTTAATCTCAAGTCATTGTATTATATGTCAATTGCACGAAAGAAGTGAGAATGACTAAATTGCCCTTTTTTTTGGTTTTTTATTGTAAATTGTTTAATATAATTTTATTATCTTTTTCTAACATTATTATTTTTCAAATAATTGTGTCAAATTCAATTTAACATATATAACAAGTTTCATTGTGATACTTTTGTAAGACTAGTTCTTTTCTTTATATAAGTATTTTTTTACCTTTTACTTAATTTTAAAATCTAATTATTTTTTCTTTTCTTAAACTTGATAATAAGGTGAACCACAAGATTTAAAATCTTGTAAACTTATGACTTTTTTATAATTTTGTTAATTCTTTTAGTGTAGGCTTAAATAGGTGTAAAAGAGTCTAGCCGAACTCAATTTACATTATATATACTTAATCGAGTACTCTTGCTCGTTAACAATTCAAGATACTCTAGCTCGAACTTAAAAATTAAAATTTATTAATTAAAATTACATATTTTATATGAAGTCGATTTATCATACGTCTGAAATGTGGAAGATTAAACATCTATAATATAGAGAATACAATACCATAAAAGAGGAAGATGGACTTTTAGGGTTTTTATTATATATATTATATATATATATAATATAAATATAAATATAAAATGATAATATTTATTAAAAGACACTACTCAAAATAGAAATATAAAACTCGAATACAAAATCGAGTTACCCGATCTTGTTTAAATCGAGTTGGAGTTCAAATCAAACACAACCTTTGCTTAAAAAAAAATATTCAATCTTTGAATTTATTAAGTATAATTTAACAATTACCTCTATATATAAATTACTATTTTCAACAAAGAAAACATTAGTTTGACCAAATTTTATATTTCCATATTTTCAAAACTCTGATATTATCATTTTGTAAACATAAAACTAATTAATGACTATATATACTTCATTAAAATTACATATTCTTTTAATTTTTTAAATCTAATAATTAATTATATAATCCAATCATTTATATATATAAATATATAATTAAAAATTCATTTACCACCAGCAGCCGAAGCAGTAGAAGAATTCAAGAACTCAATACAGTCATCAATGGCTTCCTCCCTATGAGAATCCACACCAACCGGACCGGAGAATCTTGCCTTCGCCGTCGCCGTCGCCGACGACGACCTGACCTTCCTGGACGATTTCTTAGACATAGAAGATAATCGCAGAGCCTTCGCCACCACAGCCCTAATTCGCCGCAGTAATCCCAACGTACCACCTGAAATTCCTCTTATCCCGCTCACCGTTACTTTTAACCTTTTCTTTTCCCGGCGAAATCGACCGCCGCCAATAACGTCGTTATGTGACGCCGCCGCTGTCGCCGCCGTAGATTTTCCGACGGAATCGACGTCGCTGCCGTTGAAACTCACTTTTCTCCTGCTCATCTCGCCGCCGGCCAATTATCCCCAATTTCTCTTCTTTCTCCTTACTTATATTTAATATTATTATAAATATATAGAGAGATAAAAAGAAGTGTATGGTTGAGGAGAGAGAGAGGGTAGTTGGTGAAGAAGTAGGAGTCATTAAATATTAAATAGTGAAGAATTTATTTCTTTAGCCATAAATGATTTTGAAGTTTATCTTGAAGATTTTAAAATGTTTTGATTTTTTTTTTTAATTTTAATTTTGTTTCTATCTTAAAATATAATATTTTACAAATAATATTATACAAATAATATTATAACTGTATTGTAATAATAACTACAATTTTAAGTATAATTTTATTTTATACCAAAATGGTAGAGACTAATACTAAACAATCATTTTAAGAGAGGATTAAAGATTGTTTTGACTAAACAAAATTAAATATATAAAGAAAAACAAAAATTCAAACAAAAAAGTTTATAATAATATTTAAAAATATATATAAGTGAATTTTAAAGAATGTGTAATATACAAGATAAATTAGTGACATTAATTTTTTATTTATTTATAAATGTTAAGTAAATAATAAGTTAACGGTATTTAAAAATTGTTAAGATAAAATTTCATTTAAAAAAAAAATATTTGAAATTGCCAATTGCTTTAATTTGACAATTTGGTTTTTATGGTTTTTTTTATACTAAAATTCTACATATAATTACTCATTTTATTTATTTAAATACTAAAAATGTTCTTTATTTAATTATATAAAATTAATTTATTTAAAAAAAATTAACTTTTAACCATAAAAAACTGGTTTTAAAAAAATCATCAAACATAATTTTTTTTTGAGAAAAATAAAGAAAAACAAAACCTAAATAACAAAAGATCAAACAAGCCCTAGTGTTATTGAATATAATTTTATAAATATAAAAAAATATGATATTTAAGAAATGAAATTTGAGGAAAATATCTAATATAAACCCAACAAGCTTAAAAAGGGAAATTTTAGCAGATGAACCCTAAAAATAGGGTGAAACGAGAAAAGTGAGAGGGAATAATTTAAATAACATTGGTGATCCTCTTTTTTTAAAATGACAATTGTACCCTTACGTAACGCAATTCCAGTTGCGTGACGCAACCGGATTTTTTTTTTTTTTTTTTTTTCAAATTTTTTTTTTCGTCTCCCGATTGCGTACCGCAACTGGGGCATTTTCGTCTAAAAATTTTCATAATTTTTTGAAAAATAAAAAAATAAAAAATTGCGTCACTCAACCTGAGGATGCGTGACGCAATAGGGACATTTTCGTTAAGAAAAAAATGGGATCACCAGCGCTATTTAATTTATTCACTCTCACCAAACACAATTCACTCTGTTTTTAGGGTCATTTGCTCAAATTTCCCATTAAGAATTGATTAGTTTCTCTTATAATTTCATGACGTTTTAATATAATTAAGGAAAGAAAGATTTTCCAATTTAAATTTGTTTTTAAATGTTTGACTTTAGGACCATTTTGTTAAGAAATTATGGTTGTTTTTGCTGACTCTTTTTATTTCTTCTTCTGACTTGTAATTAATTTGGTTGTATATTTATATACACAAGTTTGATTTATTGGATTTAAATAAATTTGTTAAATTTAAAAAAAAATGGTTTAATATTCAAATCTTCTTAATATTTATGTCACCTCTTCAATTTATTTATTTACTTTTGTATCAAAGTTATGTATTTGTAGACAATTTATTTATTTACATTAGTGCACTACAAAGATGAAGATTTGAAAAAGTGATCTCTCCAAAGTGTTAAGAAAACCTAACTCGTTTGCATTTCTTCAATGAATTGTAAGTTACATAAATATTACATGTAATATGACCATTATTAATGTAATATTTACATAATTCACTAATAGGTTAATGTTTTTTTTAAGGCATTGAAAACTAGCATTAATCTCCATCATCATAACTTTAACATCATTATTTAAACACTAATTTTGTAATCAAGTTCAAGAATAAAAAAAATATTGGTATTACTAAGTATTTAGTGTACTAATATTTCATTATTAATTTTGAAAAACAAGCATGAAGAAATTTTTTAGTTTGATTTGAACAATTCTTTGTAAAAATAGATAAAAGAAACAAAATCTTTCTCATCAAATTTTTAAGAAGAAAATCAAACGCTTAAAAAAGGGATTAATGATAAACAAATTCGATTATTCTTTTTTAAATAATAGAATCGTGAATTTATCCACTTTGCTTGTGATCTTAAAAATTGGTGAAAAAAAAACATAAAAAATAATACATATTAAGTTATGATATAAATTTGTATGAATTGTTGATTTTGTCAGTAATATATGATGACAAATATATATAAAATAAAATTTAAAAAACTCGGAACACTTTCTTAAAAAAAAACTTTCAATTTGGAAACGCTTGTAGGTTTAGAATTAGGTTTCAATCAGAAATCTAGAAAACTTTTAATATCAACCATAGTGTTAGATAAGATATAAAATATGTTTAGAATTAGTTTATGCATCTCATTTTAATCTATTATTTATTTTTATTATTCAATTAAATATATTACATCCCCACTCATTTTTTATATTTAAAAAATATTAAATATCTAAATATTTTCTTATGAAATTTATTATTATTGACATTTCATTAAAATTGAGATACATACATTTTTGTCTTTATTAATATTTTTCAATTAAACTTTATGAGGGTCAAATTAGACTTGTTTTTGTTTTTATATAGTTCCTCTTATCTATTGTTATGTAAGTCTTAAGGTGATGACCATCAAAATAAAATTTTAAATATAATTATATTTAATGAATCTTAATAAATTACATATCTTAATTTGATTCATAGATCTTAATTTTAAATATAACTAGATAATATTTTAAATGAAAATATTATTTTTCTAAACATATATTTAAAATATGATTTTCTTTTTATTAAATTAAATGAGGTCTATTGATAAATTAGTTTAATTAGAACATTTTATATTTTTTTTCAATTCTTAGTATATATAATAAGTATATTATCTGTTTTGAAAATGTGAAAATTATTCTATTAAATAAATTTTAAAAAAAATGATACTAATTGAAAGAGAAGCACAAGGGTGAAATAGATTTTCGAATTTAAAAATATTAAATATTTAAATATGTTATTTTTAAATATTTTTATTATTGTTATTTGAAATTATTTTTGGAATTTTATAAAAAAATATATATACTATGTTTGAGGAAAAAATAAGTTATTTGAATTTTTTATTTTTCATATTATATCATTTTATCTTAAGAATGTATTTTTTTAGTTGATAAAATGAATAATTTGATTATTAAAATGATAATAATGATGGGATAGAAATTTTTTTTTATAAAAAATTAAATAAAATCCAAAAAAAAACTTATATCAAACAAGGTTGTGGTATTGACCATACAAATTTAATTACATTTTAATTTGATTAATTTATTTTTAAAAGAAAACATTATTTTTCTTAATATATATTTACAATATATTTTTTATTATTATACATATTTATGTTTAAATTAAATGAGACATTTATATAAATTATAAAAAAAATTAATGTTAGTATATAATATAATAAATATATTATTTTATTGATAAATTTTAAAAATTATTATAAACTAATTTTAAAATATAAAATTTTTATTTAGAGAAATAGAAACCAAAACATAATTAGGGTGAAATAGATTTTGAAAACTTAATTAGTTTTCAACTAATATATGATTAATATCAAGTTCATCTAATTATTTTTTAATGGATTATCTCTTTCATTAAAAAAAATAATGCTTTATAATATTCATTCTTAAAGTTTTATTTTTTTTATTTTTAATATATATATGAACCTTCTAAAAAATAATTAATTAATATTATAATAAAAAAAATAATAATAAATTAAAATATAGAGAAAATATAGAGAAAATATTAAATTATATTAATAAAAATAAATATTATATTAATTTAAAATTGTATATATTATATAAAATCAATATATATATTCAATACTATTGGTTTTCATTTAAAATACTATTGGTTTTCATTTAAATTATTATAAACTAATTTTAAAATATAAAATTTTTATTTAGAGAAATAGAAACCAAAACATAATTAGGGTGAAATAGATTTTGAAAACTTAATTAGTTTTCAACTAATATATGATTAATATCAAGTTCATCTAATTATTTTTTAATGGATTATCTCTTTCATTAAAAAAAATAATGCTTTATAATATTCATTCTTAAAGTTTTATTTTTTTTATTTTTAATATATATATGAACCTTCTAAAAAATAATTAATTAATATTATAATAAAAAAAATAATAATAAATTAAAATATAGAGAAAATATTAAATTATATTAATAAAAATAAATATTATATTAATTTAAAATTGTATATATTATATAAAATCAATATATATATTCAATACTATTGGTTTTCATTTAAAATGTTAAGGACATAAAAAAAAGCATTTAGAGAAAGTTCATTGATTAAACAAGATTCGGATATCGAAAATGCATAATATGAAACTCACATTTTATTGAAATTACTAACAAGTATAATTAAAAAAAAATGGTAATTAAAGTTTTAAATAAATTAAATATTACTTTTATAACTATAATTTACATTTTTTTATTAATTCTATACTAATTATAAAGATAAAACTCATAAGAAAGGATAAGAGACATCGAATTAAATCTGAAAACATAAAATTAATTAATAAAAACATATCTAATAAATTTTTTTACTACACAAATACTCAATTTCTCATTGTGAAATTGAGTTAAATTTATTTTTCATAAAAACTATCCCAAGTAAAAAGGACATTCATAAAATTTTAGAACTATTTTTCATAAATGAAAGGCAACATAATGAATCAAGACATTAGAAATGTGGCATGAGAAATAACCTCAAGAAAAATCACATATCATGGGGCTAATACATCAAGCATCTTCAATTTAGCACCAATATCTATGTTTTCAAATGATTATTTTTTCAAATCACTCAAATTCATTTGATGCATTACCATATCATATAATGTAAAACTACCCAACAAGTATTTGCAAATAATAGAAAGATTGTGAATCAAAATTTTGAAATCACTCCAGAACAAAAGAATTATCTTAACGTGCTTCTAACACAGATTGAATCACTAAAGAACAGTCAACATGTGATATTGAAATCAGAGATAGAAACTGAGAATAAATTAACTGAGTTGATCAAATACTAATAAAAATGGGTAACATAGCTTAAAAGAAATAACATTTTACAATAGTTCTCAAGAAAATTGAAATCATTGTTCTTAATTCTCAAACCCAAAAAAAGAAATATCAAGTAAACCGGCACTATCATTTACATAATTGCACCCAAGATATTACTTGGGTACATGAAAACCCTCACTCTATCACCCTGCATTTTAATGATAAAATCAAATCATCAATACAAATCACATTTTGTATATAGAAAACAGATGCGATTATTGTATCAAAGACTTACCATAGATTTAGGGGAAGGTTGGATTTGAACTTAGCACGAACAACACCGCTGTTTCCATGAGGCCTTGAAACCTTTCCCCAAATGCAATGGCAATGAGATCCGTTCTTCTTCACCTTGTAGATGTAAGCCATACGCTTTCCCTAATACCATGATACTTCTTCCTTTGTGTTATAAATAATTATTTTAATAATTTTATTTTAGTTTTTGATAATAATGTAGCAAATATTTAAATTTTTATGTTTTTTTCTTAAATAATATATTTAAATATATATTAATTAATTTATTTGTTATCTTATTATATTATTTAAAAAAAATAAAATTAACAGAAAATATTATAAAGAAACAAAAATATCGATTTATTTATAGTTTAAAAATATTATAATATTGTAAAATATATATTATTAAACTAAATTTTTATAAAATTTATATTTTAGTTTTTAAAAATATTTATTTAACATATATTGGAAAGTTTTAAAAAATTATAAATAGGTTTTTTAATATTTAAAAGAATATAAAATAACTATAATAATAATATCAATCTATTTATTTAAATATAATAATTATTAAACTAATTTTTTATAAATTTATATTTTACTTTTTTTTATAATATTAACAAAATTAATTATCAACTTTCTAATATATTTTAATTCTAAATAATTTATTATTAAACTAAAACTTTATAAAACTTATATTTTAGTTTATATATTATTGATAAAAAATAAAAGTTAAATTTTAATATTTAAATTATTATAAATAACTATAATAATATTTATAATAATTATGTAAAATATATAATTAGATTTTATAATAAGTTAATTTATTATTTGTTTTTATTATTACACTATTATATTTAAATAAATTTTTAATTTTAGGTTTTATGTATTAAGATTATTTTTTTTAATAAAATTATTTTATATAATTATTTGAGAATTAGAAAAGAAAATAAAATATATTTGTTTATAAATATATTATGAAATAAAGAATATAACTAAAGTTTATAAAATTTATATTAGTTTTTTATAATATTAATTAAAAAGAAATCAATTTTTTAATTATTATAAATAACTATAATAATATCAATGTTATAACATTTTTATAAAATTTATTTTTATTAAAATTTATTTTAATTATTTTTATATAAACATTGATAATTGATAATAAGTTATTTTATTAATTTTATATTATATTAAAATAATTAATTAAATATTATAAAAGTTTTATAAAAATATGAAAGACTAAAAATAATTTATTTTAAATAAATTTAAGGCTTTAGAATATATATTAGAAAAAAATAATTTTTTCAAAATTTAAAATTTTATAAATAATTATAATATTAAAATGATATAATGTTGAAGGGTATCTAATTTTGTTCTTAAATGTATAATCATTTAAATTTTGGTTACTATGCAGATTTGTTGATTAATTCAAATGAAGTTAATATAAATATTTTTTTGTGTTTAGTTTAAGAATGCTCATTGAGAAATTCACTACATTAAGTATCTTATAGCTTTCTTTTTATGGATATAAAATAATTAAATTAATTTGTTACACTTTAACTTACGACCTTTAGAATTCTGTTTTGTATATAAAACAACACATTTCTTGTATTGAGACAATAATAGAGTGATACACTTTATTTTAGTCCATATATGTTTTTTAACATAATTATTTTATATTTCAATTTAGTTATGCTGTGAAAACTTTAACTTACAACCTTCTAAATGCATTTTTTTTAACAAGTGAAATTTCCTAATTATGGCCCCATTTGTGCTATGGATAATAACAAGTGAATTTATTATTATTATTTTCAATTCCATAAATAATTAAGTTTTTTTTTATAAAATAAATTAGGGTGGATTTTCACTTACATCATAATTTATGGATTTTGATTTTTATGATTTTTTTTATAAATAAATGTTTAATTCAATTGTATTTCAACTATTCTCTTATAATACATTGACGAATTTAAATAAAAAAAAAATCAAGATTTTTCATTTACTAACCTTTATAATTATGATTTCAACTTTAATAAAGTTTTTTATTGATAATTAATTCACTTACATACTATAAATATTATTTGAAGAAAGTTGTATTATATGATAAATTGTGTTATTGAAATACTTATAACTGATTTATACTAAAATAATCAAACTATATCTCCATATTATATCTAAGCAAACAATTCCAACCAAAATCAAAATCTCATCATCTTAGGAGCAAATTTCATCAATCTAACCAAACTATTGGGCAAGAATTTACGCGCGAACAAACAACAAACTGCTCTCTTCTCTTCATTGTACTCGCAACTTCTCACATTTCTCAACCCCTTCAAGAACTCAACGGTTACATGCGTCCTAAAAAACGACCTAGGATGCATTCCACCACCCGACCAATCAACCCAAGCCAAGCTCCAATTTGAATTTTGATGAGCAAACCTTAAATTCACAAAAGTGGGCAAATAATGTTCGTCCGCATGACACGTGGTGGACCCACAAATATTCTTGAATCTCGGGAAGTATTCACTATCCAAAACTATGGTTGTGGCGAGATTACGATTTATGGTGAACCATTGCGAGCCCTTGAGCCATTGGGCCGGAAACACTAAAGGCGTAAAGGACCTTTTGTATCGGCCGATGCCTGATGGGCCGGGCTGATTAAAGGCTTCCACAAAGTTTTGGGCCGAGCCCATTAAGTAAGAGTAAATGGTTGGGAAATTGAAGAGAGGAATGCATGATTCTGATAAGAGAACAAATCTTTGATTTGTGGGTTCAAGCAAGGCATTTGAATTTACCCCCATTCCACCAACTAAAAAAAATATAAAATTAATTATTTTAAGAACCATCTTCGTATTTTTTTGGAGTGCTATATTTTCTGTAAACACACTAAACCAATTTAACCAAACATGCGGACTCGAATGCTACACCTCTTTTTTTAGGTAGCCTAGAAAAGGGAATACTATTTTATATATTATAAAAATATCTAGTATAAAAAATTCATTTCACACTCAAACATTAGTAGTTAATCAAACTGGGCCTAAATAAATTAGATAAAATAAGTGATATAATATGATAGGGAACAGAATTAATTGGATGGCTCAATAAGTTAAGACGACTCTCAGTGGACTCAGAAAGTTTTTACAACCTTACAAGTGTAGATTTCAAAGCATTTAACTATTCCTTAGTAAAGATTATAATAAGTTTATAAAATGTTATTAGACAGATAAATAAAGTATAATGTAACTCACACTAGACAAATATAATATCATTGCGATTTCTTTTAAATGTTTTTACAAAGAAAATATTTAGCATCTATTGTCCTCCATTAAATTTGTTTGTAGTACCTAGATTCCAACAATAACTATATTCCTTTACGAATTCATAACAAAGTTGATGACCCACAAAGTTTTAAGATTTTTTATGAGTAATAATAGAGATAAAAAATTTAGTGTCATTAATATTGTCGAAAATAAAATGATAACACGGCAATGGATTTGAAATTTAATAGGAAATAAATTTCATTTTTCAAGTCTGGTCACAAATTTATCATATCATTTTTAACACCATTCATGAGATCAACTTCTTTTCATAACATTATTTTACTTAAACTGCTAGGTTTGATTTAACATTATTTTACTTAAACTGCTAGGTTTGATTTATTGAATGGGGCTAAAGAAACCTCTTAGCTTAGGAAGAATAAAACATTGAAAGTTCTAATAATAATATAAATAGTAGTAAATGAACTAACCTTGCTTGGAATTATTGAGCCATAAAAAACAGAGTCTTTTGATAGAGTCCAATTATAATGAGGATGAGTATGAACATAAACACTGAAATTTCCTTTATGTTTCTCAAAGAATTTCTCCCAAAGTGGCGCCATCGGCAGGGATCCCTTTGTCAAGAACATGAAAGCCACCTTGCCGGCCGGCGTACTTCCCCGGATCTCCGGCGAATCCCTGTTAATCAAATCTTGGTCGTCGTCTTCTTTGTGATCCTGACCCATGAAATTATTGATTTTGACAGTTCCCATGTTGCCAGAATCTGTGGTGGTTTCCTGTGTCGGTGACCAGAGAGAGAGAGGTGAGAGGGAGAGGATTCGGGGGGAGAGAGAGGTGAGGGTCAAGATAGTAAGTAAAGGAGAAGGGAGAAGTCTTTGAGATGGGACCGGAGAGTTATTCCGATAACTATTCCGGCGAAGAAAAGGGAAAAGCCGGTGATCGGACGTTGGAGAGGCATTATGGTGTAGATTATGAGCTTGGTGACTGATATTGGGTGCTCGTTCTTCATAGAGAAAGAGAAAAAGGGTTTCAACTTTCAACGCCTATAGTCAATCTAGTAATGGTTTTGCTTGTTAAATACTTTTGCTTAGAACAATTAATAAAAATGATCTAATTATTAATATGTTCATAAATGTATTATATTTTGGTAGTAATATAGTTGAGAAGTTTTGCGGTTCCATGACATGTCTAAATATTTTGGTTATCATTCAAATTATTTTTTTTTTAACTATCTATTTGGTGAGAAATCGTCGAACTTTTCAAAACTGTAGTCGTCCAATACTAATCATTCATAATGTTATTATTACGACAATTTTTAAGACTTATTTCGAAAAATCGATAGAGTCGATTGAAAAAAGTAATCGTTCTTTTTGAGAAGTTTCGAGTTGTATTATATTATTATTTTATTTTTATTTTTGGGGCATACTTTGTTTATGTCCAATCTTATTATTTTTAATATATATTAATTATTTAAAAAAAATATAATACCAAAATATAGATAAGAAACCATAATTGTCATGATATGTTAATAAATTACGGTTACACAATGTTTTCCAAAGACTTTTTATTTATTTATTATTTTTTTAGAACGTGTTTTCCAAAGACTTGATGAAGTCTGATCGGTTGAAATGAACAACAATCACATCACAATAATATGAACTACTTATATTAATAAATATTTTTAATACTTTGAGAAAGAATAATATTTTATTATTATTTTTTATACTTAATTTGTATTAAGAATTCTTAATATAAGAATATATATTAAAAAAAAATTGAAAAACCTTAATAATAAATATTACCGTTTCACTCATAATTGATTTAAAATAAAAGATAAAAAAATAATGTAATTGATGGTTAAGATTTTAATAATATCTAATCAAAATGGTGGAAATTACACTACATTAATTTTAACACTCTCCATCATGTGTTGTCGAATTTCAAATTTAACTTAGAGTTGTTAAAACATCTATCTTGGAAGTGCTATTGTGAGAATGTCAAATATATATATTTCAGACCGACATAACTCAAGTTGAATTTCTTTATCTTATGTCGCTTGTTGAATAATATGATGTTTGAGTGCTATATGTGAGTTCGGTTGTGGTGAACTAGGTTCCTAACCATAATAATTGTGACTTGTTGTCATAGTGAATCATGACTCCATTTTAATTATGACCTAGATCAACTAAAACTTTCAAATCTATACTGTTTGTGAAGTGGCTAATGATGTTTAGACATACTCGGCTTCGACGGATGATTGTGCAACAATTTGTTGTTTATTGGACAACCATGAGAACATCACTTAACCAAAACAAAAACAATATATAAATGTGTTTTTCACGTCGTCCTAGATTCACCAAGATCACTGTCACAATAAATGACAATGTTAAGTGCTTCATTTTTCGGAAAGCTTAGGTTGAGGTTGGTTGTTCCTTGGACATGACGTAAGACACATTTTGTTGCACTAAAGTGAAAATGGATTGCGTTTTTGCATAAGTTTAAAAGAATACTTGCATGATACATGATATCAAGTCGAGTTGTTGTAAGATATATTAATATTACCGATGAGACTACGGTAAGAGTAACATCTACTACGTCTACTCTTAAGGTGAAGACACAACCTCCAACTTGAAATGAGTCATATATGTCATCGTCGTTGCAGATTCTACTTCTAGAATGGAAAGACGACATGGTCGTCCGCTTAAGGTAAACACACAACCTTCAACCGGAGATGAGTCATATGTCGATGCCGCTGCAGATTCTACTTATGGAATGTAAAGGCGACATGACCGTCCTCCTAAGGTGAACACACAACCTCCAATTGGAGAATAGTCATATTTCACCGTCGCTGCACATTCTTCGTCCTACTAATGTGAAGACACAACCTCCAACATGAGATGATTCATATGATGTCGTCGCCTTCTTCTAGAATAAAAATGCGACCCAGCCATCCTCGTAAGGCGAAGACAAAACATACCTATAGTCGGAGATGAGTCATATGTCGTCGTTGCTGTAAGGTCTACTTATCGAATAAAAATGTGACATGGATCTTCTCCTAAGGTGAAGACACAACCACCAAATGGAGATGAGTCATATGTCATTGTAGCTGCGAATTCTACTTCGTGAATGAAAAGGCGACTTGGTCGTCCTTCTAAGGTGAAGTCACAACCTCCAACTAGAGATGAGACAAATGTCACCGTCGTTGCATATCTCGCTTTTGTAGTGAAAATGTGACATAACCATCCTCCTAAGGTGAAGACACAACCTCCAACTAGAGGTGAGTTATATGTCTCCTCATAATCTGCTTCTAGAATGAAAAGGCGACCTAACTGTCCTCCTAAGGTGAAGATACAACCTCTGACCTGAGATGATTCATATTATAAATTTGTGTTTATGTTTTTAAGTCACGAAGATTAGTCTGAACTTTATAGAAGAATAAATATTTATGAGTTTTATTATTTTAATATTTTTTTTCAGTTAGTGGGATGGGGTAAATTCAACATGATGGAAGCAGAAAGACGACTTCTAGCAAATGCCTTACTTGAACTCACAAATCAAAGATTTGTTCTCTTATCAGAATCATGCATTCCTCTCATGGGCACTACCCTAAACTTTGTGGAAGGCTATAATGAGTTCGGCCTATCAGGCATCGGCCGGTACAAAACGACCAAGTGCTGAGGAACCAATAACTACTGATAAAATAATGCTTTATAATATTCATTCTTAGAATTTTTTTTTATATACATGAATCTTTCAAAAATAATTTATTAATATTATAAAAATAATAATAATAAATTAAAATATTATGCAAAATAGAGAAAAAAATATTAAATTATATTTATAAAAACAAATATTATACTAATTTAAAATTGTATATATTATATATATTCATAATTTAATGTCTATTGATTTTCATTTATAATATTTAGGACATGAAAATAGGTATTTCCACAGAAAGTACATAGTTAAATGGGATTCATGGTATCATTTGAACTTGCATAATTTAAAAACTCGCATATTAAATCTAATTAAAATAATAATTTTGTATTTACAGTTTTAAATAAATTAAAATTTAATTTTCTATCTATAATTTAATTTTTTTAATTAATTTTATACTAAATATAAAGATAAAAACTCTGAGAAGGACAAGAGACATCGAATTAACTCTGTAACATAACATTAATTAAAAAAAACATATATAACAATTTTTGTTAATACACATATACAAGTAAAAATAAGATCAAATTGAATTAAATTATGTTTTCATAAAAACTATACCAAGTAAAAAGGGCATTCAGAAACTTTTAAAACTATTTTTTTCATAAGTGAGGCAATATTATGAATTAAGGAATTAGAAATGTGGCATGAGAAATAACCTCAAGAAAAATCTCATATCATGGGGCTAATACATCAAGCATTTTCAATTTAGCACCAATATCTATGTTTTCAAATGATTATGATCTTCAAATCACTCAAATTCATTTGATGCATCACTATATCATATAATGTAAAACTACCCAACAAGTATTTGCAAATGATAGAAATATTGTGAATCAAAAATATCCATATTCTGAAATCACTCAAGAACAAAGGATTGATTAATCTTAATGTGGCTCTAACCTAAGTTTCATTCAATATTGTCCCAAGAACAATAAACCTAAAACAGATTAACAATTCTATCAACAAAAACAGATTGAATTTAACTAATGAGCAATCAGCATGTGATATTGAAATCAGAGACAAGAATTGAGATAAATTAACTGAGTTGATCAAATACTAATAAAAATGGGTAACATAGCTTAAAAGAAATAACATTTTACAATAGTTCTCAAGAAAATTGAAATCATTGTTCTTAATTCTCAAACCCAAAAAAAGAAATATCAAGTAAACAAGCACTATCATTTCCATAATCGCACCTTAGATGTTACTTGGGTACATGAAAACCCTCACTCTATCACCCTGCATTTGATTGATAAAATCGATCATTAATACAAGTTCCATTTTGTATATAAAAAACAGATGCGATTATTGTATCAAAGACTTACCATAGATTTAGGGGGAAGGTTGGATTTGAACTTAGCACGAACAACACCGCTGTTTCCATGAGGCCTTGAAACCTTTCCCCAAATGCAACGGTAGTGAGATCCATTCTTCTTCACCTTCGCCTTGTAAATGTAAGCCATACGCTTTCCCTGGTACCAGGTTACTTCTTCCTTTGTGTTGACACCTTCGATCTGAATCAGCGATGTGCTTGGATACTGATTAGACTTTGACCTAATCAGGGAAACTACGTTTATATATACGAATCATGAAACATTTGATAGGAGAATTGGTAAACGAATTGATAAACTAACTAACCTTTTGTATCCGAGAATAGTTCCTCGGACATAGAGCCTGTATCATCATCGTAAGAAGAAAAAAACAATCGATTAAGACTAGATTTACATAAGATCGATCGATTGAAGAATGAACGACATAGATGATGAGAACGATAGAAACCTGATCTGCTCTCCTTGGCGACCCTTCACCATTTCGTTTGTGGGAGAAAGTTGAAACCTGAAGCGGCGGCAGCTGAAGGAGGGAAGATGAATAAGAGCTCAAAACCCTAATAAGGCGTTTTATATAGGAGGTATCTGCTACGGCTTCAGGTCTTGTTTTGAAGGTGGGTTTTCTAATTAATGTGGGCTTTCTTTTTATATTCTTTTAATTGTTGGGCTATTAATAACGATATTGGGTCCAAAATTTATACTACAAAATATTGGCCCAACTTTCGCTATAATATAATATATTTATATATATATATATATATATATATTAAAGAAAAATAATATTTTGATATTAATTGATTTTTGGAATTATGGATTATTTAAAGATAAACTCA
The DNA here is from genome assembly GCF_907164915.1 of Impatiens glandulifera. Classification (NCBI taxonomy): domain Eukaryota; kingdom Viridiplantae; phylum Streptophyta; class Magnoliopsida; order Ericales; family Balsaminaceae; genus Impatiens; species Impatiens glandulifera. Next base: position 787,704 of record NC_061865.1, read on the forward strand.
AATAACTCAAACTAATATAATTTTTATTTTCTTTTAATTTAGGAAATTAACCCGATCTATCCTCATCAAGACAAGAAATAACAATTTTAATTTGTATTGGATTTCGTCTCAAATACGATAAAACACAATTAAATTTATAATATTACCGATATATATTTTTTTAATATTTTATAATAGTTTTAAGTTTGTTTTTTTTAAATAATATAAATTTTCAATATATATATATATATTTTTTTTAATGGTTAATGTATATCGAAAATGATAAAAATTGTTTAAACACAACGACAAAACATGACATTAAAATAATAATTTATAATAATAATAATATTTAAAAAAATACCCAATAAGTTATCAAACTCATGAATCGAGAAGAACGATTAACTAATGATATGCATTAGATAATTATGATCATTAAATGTTCAGCGATTTCTCTTCAACTATATAGTTCACTAGAAAAAAAAATTTATATGATAACTAAAATATTTAAGTTTGTCATATCGGTCGCATCAATCTAAATTTTTAATTAACTACCCAAATACTGAGCATCACATAGTAAATCATATTACTAATCCACAAAAAACTTCAAAAAAATACTAGTCACCATAAAAAATGCAAGAATAAGTGAGTTATTGATTCAACATAATCGTAACATATACGACAACGATTTATCACAATACACATTTTTTCATGCATGTATCATTCGTAAGAAATCTTTTAGAACTCTCATTTATAATGACATAAAACTTAACTCTCAACAAACAAAATCTAATTCAGCCAATCAATTTTCACACTCATTTTAATTATATTAATGACATCAAACAAAAACTCTCAATTGACATGATCATAAACTTTTTTTATGTCAAGTTTCACAAAACTACATTTGTCACATCTTGAATGCACTCGTTTACTATTAATATCACATCATAGATCTAACGACCTTTGACGAACGACATCTCATTATTAAATATGATTGTCTCTAACACTTTATACAGCTTGTTGGTCAAACATTTTGAGATAATTTTATAAAAGACAAAACAAGACTAATATACCTAAACTTTTCATGTCAATATTCCCAAGAACTTTTATGAATTAGACATATCAAAGTAGAGTTCAAACTTTTTTCAAATGATGAGAAACGATAAAATTGATCAATTATTTCCATAATTTTAGTCATAAGGAAATGTAACGCCTTTTCAAAATAGTCAAATAAATTTGTCGAATCCCGACGCTTTATCACTTTTACACCCTTAATGACCTCATCAACATACTTCGTTGAAAAACCAGTATTCAACATAATTTTTTTTTTTGTACTATATTAATTGAATCAAAAGTAATTAGATCAAACTTAAATGACTCCGGAAACAAATTTTTATAAAACTTGATAATACACGTAGATATTTCTGATTCACTATCATAAATTTTAATATATATATATCGTTTATATAATTATGAAACATTTATTTTTTAAACAAATTTGAAAGGTGTGATAATATAAACAAATTTGAAGTAGAATGAACCAACCATAATAAACGTATTTTCTGTTCTGATCCGCCCTATTGTCATTCATAGTCATGACTTTGTTTCAAATTAAGACTTCAGAACCAAATTCTTAATATTTAATATCCTAATATCAATTCTTGAATTTAAAATATCCATATTTGTTCTTAAAAACAAGATAATATTAATTATATATAATGAACTTCAAACAAAACCTAAAGTGGTTTAGGTAGCAAAAACATGTGAAAGGACACATAAGAATCACGGGCCCTTTGATATTGTATGATTAGACAACCAAATTCAGGGAGATGGTAGAATGTGACAATAAAATAATGGATAGAACAAAAGGCTACATTACCTAAATCTAAATGTATCGATATATCCATTTTACTTATATGATTTGACTACATAAACTTATTGTAATGACAATTCCAAACTACAACAAATTTAACCTTATTTGGAAATAATTGGAGCATAAATTTAATAAAATAAAATATTATTAAACTATTAATAATATTATCTTATTTAAATTAATATCTGAATGAGATATTTAAAAAAAATAAAATTAAACATTTTTATAAATAATTATTGTATTATGAAAAATAAAAAATTATTTAAACACACCAAATTAAGCCTGACATAATAAAATGAAAATTAATGAAATCAAGAGATTAACAACATGACTATCCTTAAAAAAAATATATAACTCTTCAACTTCATAGGCTTTCAAAAAAATTAAAAATATACTGTAATAATAGTGTTTGAAATGATAAACATTGTTTCAAAATAAAATTATAGAAAATATAGATATAAACTCAAAGATTAGTGAAATTATTTTAAATATCATAAAATTTTAATTCATTAATCAAAATACTAAAATATTTTATTTTATTTTATTATTATATATTAATACTTTTAATTTTTTTAACAAAAAAATTCTTCAATTCTCTCAAAATCATTACCAAATAAATAACTAAAATTATTTAAAAAATCCATCCAAACAAGCCCCAAATCTAGTTCCAATTTGACTATTATGTATATGAAATTCACATAGCAATTTCTTTATGAATTGATAGTTTTTATTAAAAAATTATATGTTTTCTATAAAAAAAAAAAAACATGATTAGTCAATCAAAGATTTTGGTATTCAACCTTCTAAATCAAGTTTAATGAATTGATGGTATTTTATATTTGTTAGATTAATAGACCAATAATTGACCCTTTTGAAACAACAACATATCATAATAATCATTGACAAACATTTTACATTTCAACCCTAGTTAATAATCATCAACAAAACACCTAAAAATCATGCACCCTTCTTAATTAGCCTGCAAACTAACAACTACATGAACAACAAGGAACAAAAAAGAAGATGATTTACAAGCAATCAAACTGAAGAATCCTAACAAACTGCTAGATTTATCTCTTACAATTTTCAATCACTTTGAGTTTATCAAACTCTATGCATTCCTCTTCCTCTTGTGCCACTCTTGACTTTCTCCCAATAATCATCAACAAAAACAACACAATCGAAGCCCCCATCGCTCCACAAGCAATACCAAAGATAAAATCTCCAAGATCTATCGAAAGAGAATCACGTTTCTTTCCAAGAGTCACCAAATCATCTGTTTCATCCTTCTTAGACAGAGCCTTTGGATCAACAGGCTCAGAATGGATCCAATGAGGGACATTCTTCATCTCAAAGCTCCATGAATACATATTACAACCCCCCTTAGATGAATTTGAGTTTCCACCCATTAAACCACTTAACCCAAAAACAAACACCTTTACTTCTTGTTTCCATATTTCAAACAAATCAATAGTGTAAGACAGTAAAGGCTCAATTGGTTTACTTTCTTCAATCATGGACACCAATCTTATCTCTAATTGCCTTGACCCTGCCTGATAATCAATCCAAACTCTCAATTTCTCACTATGGTGTTTCAAATTGGGGAAAGAGACATTGACATGACTAGTACGAATCTGAATCCTCATATGATGATCATGCTTACTAAGCTCAACAACTAGACTCTTATTCAGAGGAAACCCAGTCGGGATCATAACAAAAGCTAATGAATCACCACTCCGATGAAATTTTGAAAATGAGAATGAAGTGGAAAAGGAAACCCTTTCATCAAAAAGTTTAATGGGTTTCCTATATAAGATCCGTCCATCGTTAATTTGCAAAGAAGAACCATCATTGACGATATGAACATGGCCTTGTAGATCTAGAAGTAAATCAACTTTGGAAGCATTTTGGAAGTTGGAGAAGGAAAATGTCGAAAGGGCGTTTACAGATATTGATTGGAAGTAGTAGTAGAGTGAAATTAAAGAGATTAAGTACCTTAGAATTGACGGCCGGAACATTTTTAATGGTTTTTTCCCTTTATCTGATCTGGGTTTGAACTTTTGAACTTATTTACTTAATTATCTCTCGAACTTTGAAGAAGATGAACATATCCGGAAGCCATTTTTTCTCAAATCTTGTAGGGATGGATAGCAGATGCAGCAGCTAGTTAAAGAGAGAGAGAGAGAAAACAGGTGGCAGTGATATGGGTCGATCACAACTTTTGGAGGGTTTGAACATTTAATTCAATCTCTCTCCCACTTTCTCATTGTCTGCCCTTCTTTTACTCCCTTTGTTTAACTTTATATTTTTACCCAACATATTTAGCCCTTTTTTAAAAAGAGTAAGCTAGAAAAGTGTGTACATAAAATATAAGAAAGAATGGTCCTATTATTATCTGGATATTTTTTTTTTATTGAATGATATTCAAGTTTTGAATTGTGTATATTATATTTTAACATTACAATTTTAGTCATTCAAATATTCTTTAGAAACGAATAAATATGTATTCTTACTTTAACCTAATATTTTATTTTCTTAATTAGTTTACTATATGTAAAAACAAAATAATAAGAATCTTTTTTCAATTTTTTCAATTATTATAACTCGTTACATTCTTTTTAAACATTCCAACTGTATTCGATAATTTTGAATTAGTATATTTCAAAAAATATTCAATTTAAAATATAAATACGTACAAATTGATATATGTTATGTTTTTTTTTAAATAATACAAAATATATCTCTATTCAAATTTTTTCAAATATTTCCTCAAATTACATATCTTTTTCAGTTACTCAAACTAGTTTCGACAAATTAAAATACGTAAATTTTAAAAACAATACTTAATTTAATAAAAATCGCTAAATCTCATTTAGTATAGAAACTTGACAAATTAATTAAAAAAAATAAAAATAATACATTAAAATAAGACAACAAAACATTTTATCTATAAATTGTTAAAATTTTGATAGTTTAAACATATAATATAGTTCAAAAGTTCGTAGTACATAAAATTATTATGCAACGAATGTGATAAAGTAGATGAACAATCAACATGTTTAAAAACAAATATCTTAAAATTTCATTGATTTTAGTTTTACCAAGATTTGATTTGGTGTGTGAAGTGTGAGTATTAAGGGAAAGTGGAGACCATAGACAGAAAGGATAGAAATGGCCAATTCAAGCTGAAGAAGACTTTACATTAACTCATTTATTATCTGTCCTTTTTTCCAACCCCCACATGCATGCGTGATTGATATTATATCCCCACTTTATATCCAAGGGTCTCATCTCATGGACCAACCAAAACCAATTCAATTCATTACATTAGTTCAGTTAATACATCAAATTCAATTCAATTCAATAGATTAATTCAGTTAATACAGCAATTAGAAGATGAATAATAATAGGAAGAATAGGACAAACATTCTTTTCATTTCGTAAGCTTGGGAGGAGAAGGAAACAATGAATTAAAACCATTAAAAACATAAAACCAAATCCAACAACATACATTAACCTACTACTGCTACTAATACTAATACTAAACCTTATGAAGAAAAACAAGAAGACGAACACAATTAGATAGACCAAACCCTCCTCCACGCCATTACGTATTAGCTTTATTTGAAAAGAATTGTCCGCCATTCATCCCTCTGTATCGCCATGCCCACCTGTGTTTCCATCTTCGCCATTCTTACCATTCATTGGATTTCTCGATCTCTGTTTATCAAAAGCCGCATTAATGAAAAAATGAACGAATAAGTAGACATCTATAAATATAAATAATAATAAATATGCATACCCTATTATCCAATGGTTCGCCAGAGTTCCCATTAATAAGCTTGTGACTCTCTTCTTTAGTCTTGTTGTTATCTTTGCTAACAGGCAGCAAGAATGCTGCAGCTCCGGTTCGGTCAGGCAGTTCTGTATCATTCATTTTACGTTGTTAGTAATAATAATAAAAGGGGAAAAAAGATGAGAAAAAAAGTGAACTAGATTTTAACCTGGCAGTTTATTGTCTAGAAAGAAAACTACCAAATTAACAGTATACCTGCAAATGAGTGAAAATAATGGAATTAGATATTGTACACTAGATTAAGTAGACTGTATAGGTATCATTTCTTTACCATGCCACGACAACATCAACTGTATAATGTTTTCGGGATGCCACGATTAACAAACTTTGAATCACAACTGTTAACCAAGCACATTGCTTAATGAACCTGCATACAAATAATAAACATATTTATAAAGAATTAATAATAATGATAAATAATAGATGAAATTCAAATGTCACCTTCTCGTCCCGTATTTCTGATATGTGCGCACAAATACAAGCGAGAAGATCATATGGGATGAAAATATCAAATCACCACAACCGTATAATATTCCACTAGGAACTGCATCAACAAACAAGTACATCAACCGATCAGCAAAATCTCGTATAACACACAAAACAAGAACTATAGCTAGCATTCCTTGTGCCCTTACATTGTGGGAAATATAGATCAAGCATAAGATGTTTCTATGACATTTGTTCAATAGTAAAAAAATAGTTTCAATTTCATATGTTCAACAACGTTTGTTCTTTGCTAATTTAAAAAGAAAAAAAAGGATTTTCCATTTCTCAAAAGAATAAAAGAAAATCCAAAGCTGTTACTCACTTAACACCAAAACTTCTAAAGCGTTCTTTGGAGGAGGCAGTGTTGCAAGCTTTGAACCCTGTAAGTACAAATCCAACAAATGATATCAGCTAATGATTATCCAGACTTGGAATCAATCATAATTACTTCTTTGTTAAATAAACACTTACCACATGGCAATGATAATTAGGCCCAGGGAGCTGGGTAGAATAGAATGTAAATATCCGAAGCATTTGAGAAAACTGCAAATCATTAAACATGTATGAAAGAACATTAGTATTATAAACTGGGTACACTATTGAAAGAAATCTCTAGATCACACCGTTTTTTTGTCATATAACCACTGATTTGTATGCATATAACAACCACTACTTACCACCAGAAAAGCAAGAACTCTGCACCATATGAGAACTGTATAGATCTTCTTGCTCTTGAAGATAAAAGGATGAAAAGTCCACTGTATCCCAAATATCAAAGAGAAGAAACACGAATGAGCAAGCACCAAAAATTAAAGCAAATAGCAACGTATCAAAGGAGAACTATACCAGGAAAAAGGATATGAAGACAGAATTGAATACAGCCTCACTTATATAAGCTTTATCCTGTCCAAGTTCCTGCAATAGAACGGAAAACAGTTGTAACAATTTAGCAAGCATTCTAATATACAAAACTAAAAAACAGAATTAAGCAAGATAGCAGGCCAACCGGAAGAAGATAAAAGCCAACATCCTGAAGAATTGGCCCTGGTCGATGTAAATAATGGACTCCTCTAGCAGCAACCCCATGAATGTACTGAATAGACAAAAGAAAATCATTTTTACAACTTACATATCTGAAAAACATAAATGGAGGAAGATAGAAATATGAGCAAATGACCTATTGGATCATTGCCAAGAATTCAAAATTCACTGATACTCTATTATACTAAATTAGTGTCTCTATATGAAGGTTCCATAATTCAATCCGGGACACGAAACCATTTCAAAGTTTTTCCAATTTGTTAGCTTTATACAATCAAATGAAATTTCAATTTATTTGTTACCCTCAACTTTTGAATAAAATAACAGAAGCAATGTATTCCTGACATTTACATAACTGTAGACTGACTTATGTGTTAACCTTGGGGGAAAACAATCAAATCACGTGTTCACGGGATTCAAAACCTGAAAATCATTTCTAGCTATGATAAATCTATTGAATCGAAGGTAGTCTAAGAGGCGTGAAAGCAAAAAATGCTAATATGATCAACCAGAAAAGAAGTTATAAACGGCATCCAAATGTCATCATCTACATCAAAACTCCATATTCAGAAACATAGAAGGAATGAACACGATATAGTGTCTACAAGATTTCAGTAACATTTCGGTAAGGTGAAAGAATAACATTGAAATAGAAACCTGACACAAGATTCCTGCAAGAAGATACTTCCAGTTCTCCTGCAGAAGGCTGATCTCTGTAGTGATTTCTGCACAAACTCTCTTCCATAGCTGCTCGAATCAAAGAAGAAGAACATTAACAACAATCAGAACATCAGATCAATAAGAAAAAAATCTAGAACGGCTGATTACTATCGTTATATCAAAGTATATAGACTCAAATAAGAAGAAGAAGTAGAAACACGAACCTTAGAAGCCTCGCGACCAATGTAAAGCGACATTTTCAATACGTATAAGGACAAATGCCATATTACATCAAAATCCGACGTTTGATGTCACCATCAGTCATGACAAAGGCCAAATTCTCTTGTAATAGTTGAATTGGCTTATAAATCAAAAGAAGAGATGATATATAACAGCGATGATTTGAAGCAGAGATCTGAAAAGAAGAAGACCTCGCAAGTGATGAATCTGAGATGATTATGAATCGAGAAACTCAAAAATCGTTGAATAAGAAGACATGAATAATGAGATGAATCTCGTTGTGTAAGAGAGAGAGAGAGAGAGAATCAAAAGAAGAAGAAGAAGAGGAGAATAAAAGAAAGAGAAAATGAAGAGGGCCGGCCATTGTTTTTGTTTTGTTAAAGAAGAAGAAGAAGAAATCGCCGCTCAGACTTGTTAGCCCAATCCTGCGGAAATACCTGCTCAAACTATTTATTTAGTCAAATCTCTAATCTCTCCCTAAACTAACATTCCTCTTTTTTATCTCTATTCTTTTTTATATATTGGAAACTATCGCATATTCTCTAAACAAAATAATTACAATTTTTTCAACTATGTGATACATTTAATGACAATTAAATTGAGATTATAATAAAGCTTTTAATCTAAAGATATTATCAATTTGCTATTAGGCTAAGATTACTTAATAATATTGTGTTGATCTCTTTTTATATTTTTATTTTGTGAAATAAATGCGTGTACTCTTTGTTCAGAAATTAATATAGCTATGTTATAACTTGTATGTTATAACTTGGTCTGAAGAACTTAGTTAAACAAAATATTTTTAGAATGTCATAATTATAAATTAATTAAAACACAGTTTTATAATAAGTTAAAAAAACTCATTAAACTAACTTAAGTCACTAATAATATATTAAGTTAAGTGAATATTATGACTATAAAATAAACAACAGCAAAAAAAAAATAGGTTGTAAAAGAGTTTGAAATCATATTACAACAATTTTAAATTTATTTTCAAAAAACAATTATGAAAAGTTACTAAAATATAATTGTTTAATTGATTTATTAAAGAGATTTATATTCTATATTATAATTTTGTTAAGTATTTATATATATATTTTCAGAATTAAATTATATATTTTTTAATTTCAAACTAAGTTAAATTGCCCTCGTTTGGATTTGTATTTTTTTTTTAAATTCTAAGAGAGGAAGATGGTAATGATGGGTAATAGATTTAGAGTAAAGGTATTTTTTTTAATAAAATGAGTTAAATGTAATAATATATAATAATAAAATAAAAAATAATAATTTAACATGTAATGAATAAAACAGGAGTAAAATTGTGTTTGCTTTATTTGAATTATTTGAAATATTATAATAGGTAATTATATATAAATAAAAAACAATATATTATTATACATGAATAACAAAATATATATATATATATATATATATATATAATCTGATCATTTACAAAATTAGAAAAGAATTCAATTGTGATATTTTATTATGTATGTATTAGATGGTCATAAATGATAATCATGTCAAAATATTTTGCAAATCAATAGTAATCTATGTGTTTTAGCAAAACATTAATTAAAGATAGTAAGTCATATATGTTAATAAATATATTATGCATTGTCTTTATTCATCAAAAACATTAATATATATATTAATTAATTAATTTACCTGTGGCGGTTGGAAAAGGTTAAAAGTCAGTTGCAATAAAATATATATAAAAGAAATGGGTAAAAGTTATAGTAATTTCGAATATAGTCTCCCAAACTTTTGTTACTGTGGTCATTTGACCATATAATTTTATTTGCCTCAATTAACTTAAATAGATTTGAAATAAAAACTTTGTAATGAATTAAGTTATAAATATAAGATGAATAAATAAATGTGTATATATATAATATTTAAATAGAATTTTCCCTCTCAGATAGATGTATTCAAAATTTAAAAGTTGAAAAATGGGGAATCAGATTTTAAAATCATTCCAAAGAACACAAACAACTAAGCACATGCTACCAATCGGAAAAACAGCTCAGCCTTTCTGTACTTTGTGATCATCACAAAAAAAAAAGTGTGGGGGTCCACTTATAGATCATGACCTAGTTTGAATAAAAAGCAAATATATATATATATAAAAATATATAAATAAATAAATAATATTTAATTCATAATAGACGGGTCAATTTATAAATTAACTATTAATTTAAACTCATTTATGGTTTATTTTATGTGTTACAATTAGGAGGGTAATGGGTCGGCCATTTGAAAAGCCTTATTCTTCCTTCCAACCTTGACCACCATCCGTTTCGATTCTGGTCCCTATTTCGATCGTGATTTTAAATATAAGCTATTTATGTTCCAATATGGATAATTCTAATTATTGCATTAACTAAACAAAAAAAGATAAAAATAATTTTTTTTTAATGAACAACAAATAATTATACATTAATTAAGAAAAAAAATTACCTAGTATATAGGTATTCAAGTAGCTCAATTAGACTATATATTAATAAAAGTTCATTTAAACATATATTAATAGTCTTTTGTTTACTGTAACACTATTAAATATTTTTTTAAATATATTAACTTTTTTTTTTTTTTTTTTTTTGAGAAATGATTAGGTGAGAGAATTTTGTGAGGGAATTTGATGAGGGAATGACGTGTCATAATTTCTATTTTTTCTCTCTTTCCTCCCACTTTTACATTTTCCAACCAACCAATGAAGGTGATGTCACGTCATTCCCTCACCAAATTCCCTCACTAAATTCCCTCCCTCTATCACTCATCTTTTTTTTATAATTTATAAAATAGTTTAATATTGACTGTAATATTACTTCTAATAAAAATTCTAAATTAAAGATAAAATTTCTATTATAATTTGTTTGTGATTTTTGTTCTACTGTAATGTTTTTGTGGAGAATTTCATTTTTGTTTATTTAATATAAACAAAAATAAAATTAATAATCTCTATGTTTAATCTTTTGATTTACAATTTAGATTTTTTACAATTAATATTGAAATACTTCTACATTATAATATTCAATTATTAATCTCTAAGAGAAATAATTTTAAAATAATATATGTTAATATAGAAAGAAGGCAAAATTTTAGAAAAAATTAAAATAATCTAATATCAAATACTAATATAAGACATAAGAATAAGAATAGAGAAAGAAGAAATAGATAAAAAAAATTAAAATTGTATAATTAATTGATAAAAAATAGAGAGAAAAATAATATTTAATTAATAAATAATAAATTTAAAAATATATATTTAACATTTTTAGTAAACAAATGTTAGATGAGTCAATTTTTAATAGTATGTACGTTTAAATGAACTTTTTATTAATATATACGTCTAATTAAGCTAGTTGTACAATTACATACGTTTAAATGAGTTTTTTCTTTTATTAAATATTTTAAGCACCTATCATTGCGTATTTTCGGTTCAAGGATCGGTACAGGGCCTGTAAATACCATCCTACCCCGAACCCTAGTCAACAATTGTCGGATTTGTTGAACTTAAAGAAATCACTCAGACAAAAGCTTATTACTTCGATAATTATTGATATTGTTTGCTTGGCTTTAAATAACAAGACTTAGTCTTCTATAAAAATGTGGCATGGAAATCCATAGAAACATAACTGAAAAATCGAAATACTAGAACAACTAATTGACCCCTAAGAGATATGAGCTTATTATGCAATTGTCTAAAGACTAAATCAAACCTAATAATGCCTCTCCTAAACTGAACGCGGTAACATTCTACTCGTTGGTTCCACAGTGAACAAGTTTCACAGCCCCATTTTTAGTAAGATCCCTCACGAAATGAAATCGGACGTCAATGTACTTGCTTCGACCATGAAAAACAGGGTTTTTGAACAACTTAATAGCTGAATTGTTGTCGCACATGATTTTAGTATTCTTGACTGCTCCAGCCCAAACTTCTCCAAAATCCTCCTCATCCAAACACATTGGCAAGCACAGTGAGCTACTACAACAAACTCAACCTCTATTGTGGATAGAGTCACCACTAGTTGCTTCTTCGATGCCCATGCTACAACTTCTCCACTAAAAAGGAATGCATAACCACTTGTACTTCTTCTGCTGTCAATATCTCCAGCATAGTCACTATTTTTATAGACAGTTAACTCTTCAACAACTCCCTTTTTGTAAAACACACCAAAACTCAAAGTACCTTTGAGATAGCGAAGCACTCTTTTCAATGCCTAGATATGTTGATTAGTAGAACCCGCCATGTATCTACTCAATAAACACACCACATATATCATGTCTGGTCTTGTTGATGTGATGTACATCAAACTTCCAATCAATTGTTTGTATAACGTTTGATCCACCTTGTTTCTATCTCCTTCCTTTTAGAGTCTTGTACCTATTACTATTTGATTTTTAACCTCATTTGCATTTATCAAATGAAACTTTTCTAAGATGTCTACAACATATTTCGTTTGATGAATGAAACTCCCATCTGTATCTTGTATCACTTCCACCCCTAGAAAATACTTCATCTTGCTCAAGTCGGTCATATCAAACTCTTGCTTCATGGATGATTTGAATTTTTCAAGCATACGCATGTCATTTTTTGTAAAGATCAAATAATCCACATAAAGATTAACAATGAGAATCTTGTTCATATTCACACCTTTGAAATTCTTCCTTGGTGAAATATGCTTCAATTCTATTATACCAAGCACGAGGTGTTTATTTCAAGCCGTAAAGAGTTTTTGTGAGTTTCACTAGTAGAAAAAATATTTTTAACGACCAACATTCACCACGACGATCATTCACCGTAGCTAATAAAAATTATTAGTATCGGCGATATATACGCCGTGATTAATAATTATTATTAGTGTCGGCTATGTAACACTCACACTAATAATTTTTATTAACCACGGTTTTCATTGTATTCGCCGTGGCTAATATTTTTGTTTTCCCGCCACACTCCCGCTATTATTATTAGTCACAGTTTTATGATGAACGTCGTGGCTAAAAGTCATTTCTCCCCGCTTTTTTAGAGAAAATTAATAACCACGACAATAACATAAAGCTGTGATTAATAATACTGTACTATTAACCATGGTTTTCTGATAACGTCGTGGTTATTAATCCTCCACTAAAATTTCCAGCTTATTGATTATTAATTTTCCAATTATTGATTATTAAGGACATTTTTATCATAAAACCGTGATTAATAAATTATTTATTAATCACGGTTTTTTGATAACGTCGTCCTTAATAATCGTCCATTAACGAATTATTGATTATTAAGGACAACGTTATGATAAAACCGTGATTAATAATAATTTATTAATCAATTCAAATTAGAATTTTTGTTAAAGATCACAAAGAAAAATCAATTCCTGCAGTTACATAACATTAGGGGTGAGCAAATGGGTAAAATCAATCCGTTTTGTCCGATCCGTATTAAATCCAAACCAAATTTATCTAATCCGTAATCCAAACCATTTTACAATTAATACGGATCGAATACGGATTGGATTGAAAATAGTTTGGATAATCCAAACTAAAAAATATTTATATATATCAACTTGAAATTAGTCAATAATTTTTTTATTTTTTATTTTTTTTTTAAAAAAATCGAATTTTTTATTATTATTAAATTTGAATCTAAAAAAAAAATAATAATAAAAATAAATATCGTTGTCAAAATGATGATAAGTAAAATATATATTATATTGAGATGAAATTTAATTTAACGAAAAATAAATTAGAAAATATAGTTTTATTTAGATAATTTGGATAATCCTAATCCAATCCGAACTCAATCCGATCCGATCTCAATACAATCCGAAATATCCAATCCGAATTAGTATTTTGGATTCAGATTGGATTGGATTTCGGATTAATCCACACAATGCTCACCCCTACATAACACGTTCCTTAATTAATTTCTCATGTATTTACATATTTTGAGATTTTTTTTTGTAAAACACATAATTAATAAGATAATAAAAAAAAATGATATCATATGGTGTATGATTTGTAAAAAACCTTAAGTCCAAACTCATGCTAACTTCCTTGACCAATTCTTGGGGGAGTTTGTTGAAGACCACATCTAAGTAGTTAGACAATTTGAGAGAAGGTGATTTTACATATTTGATAATTGATTTTTTTAAACACATAATTAATAAGATAATATTTCCTTAATCAAACATTTTTAACCACGGAAATGGGTAGTGTCGTGGTTAATAATGATTTTTCACCACGGCATTATATAAAACCGTAATTAATAATGTATTATTATTAACCACGGCGTTAAGTAAAACTGTGGTTAATAATAATTATTAACCACGGATTTAAGTAAAACCGTGGTTAATAATTATTATTAACCACAACCATAACATTAGGTAAAGCCGTAGTTAAAAATGTATCAACATTAATTTTAAATTTATATATAAAATTATTAAATATCTTTCCTATACATATCAAATATTTATATAATATATATTCTTTATTTTATCTATATATTTATATTTATATACACAAAGACAAATTATTTGTTTACTTTGAACTATTTATTTATTTTCAATTCTATTTTTTAAATATATTTTATATAAATATTATATATATATAAATAACTTTAATAATTATATATATAAATATATATAAATAAATTTAATAATTATATATATAAATATATATAAATAAATTTAATAATTATATATATATATATATATATTAAAAATTAATGATTAAAGATAATATATAAAAATTATTTCTAACCTTTATTTTTTAGATATTGATATAAATATATAGATATGTACAGAAAAATAAATAAATAATATATAATTAATGATAAAAGATATATATAATATTATATATATATATATATAATTTAAATGTGGGTATATATTAACAATACATTATTAACCACGTCGTTAAATAAAAGGTTTTAAGTAAAACCGTAGTTAATAATTATTATTAGCCACGACACTAGATAAAACTGTGATTAATAATGTATTAACATTAATTTTAGATTTATATATAAAAATTATTAAATATATATAATTTAAATTTGAGTATGTATTAACTACGGCGTTATATAAAATCATGATTAATAATAATACATTATTAACCACGGCCCTACCTAATGCCGTGGTTAATAATCATTATAAGATTATTAAGGTCGGCACATATTAACGCCGTGGTTATTAGTATTACAAGATTATTAAGGTCGACACATTTTAACGTCGTGGTTATTAGTATTACAAGATTATTAAGGTCGATACATTTTAACGTCGTGGTTATTAGTGTTAAATATTACTTCTTTTTCCTCCTTCTTTCTCTCTTTCCCCAGTTCAGTTTTCCTTCTTGCTCACTGTCGACTCCTTTCCTAGCTTGGATCAAGGACAATGGTTGTTGTTGGCTCCTCCATGACAGACGCTTTCACCAAATAAACGGGTTCGTCTCTTCTTCTCCTTCTTTTGTCTTTGTTTTCATTCATTCTAGAGCTGGACTAGAACCCTAAATGTTTATATAATCACGTATTTAAGATTAATCGATCATTTTCAAGTGGGGGATTCTGATTAAATCCATTGTAAGGATTCAATCAAACTATTCCCACCCTAGACATGGGTTTCTTTTTTAGCCTATTGTAGATTCATTTTTTTTTTTTTTACCCATCTGTCCTCTCGTGAGATTTTTCAGTTTTGCACGTTGTTTCTTATGTATGTAGGTGGGTGGTATCCCAATCCAATATAACCCAATTCTGTTTTTCTATTAGTTGTATATACTTGATAGATTGTGATGGCTGATTTCGCTAATTTGGAGTTGTGCAAATAGATCTAGATTTAATCAAGCTTGAGGTATGTCTTGATCTTTCCTTACCCATTTCTTCCGTTTCATTTTTCTCTAATTTTGTGGAAGTTTCTTGATTTATCCTGTTTATTTCTGTAGAATTTAGTAATTGCATATCAATTCAATCGGTAATCATTTTATTTTGAAATTGTCTGATGTAGAAATCTGATCCTTTTAGATGTATGATGAGGATGATGAATTTATACTTATCCTTCAAAACTGTATGATAATTTCTCCCCTGTAACTCTTGATTGAGTCCTTTTTTGTGATTTTTGACACAATTCTTCATCTTCTTCATTCCTTTGTTTTTATGTTTTGTTGGACTGCAACAAATATTGTAGAGAAGAGAACATGATAATAGAAGATTCTGTGTGCAGGTTATTGGTAAATATATATTCTGCTAGTGGGGATTTATATATAGTACTAGCTAGTTAGTTCACTAATTAATATATTATTAATAATGAACCTGATATTACACGCATGTAAAAAGGTCTGTTTTATTCTCACAAAATGCTTATTCATCCTCCTCATTAAATAATTGTTTATTTTATACTATTCTCACAAAATGCTTATCTGATAAATTTGGATGTGAATCCAATACATTAGTGCTAGATTGCAATATATTTATTTTTTAAAATGAAGAATGTTAACTATTTTTTATTAATGTTAATGTTTTTTTTTCTTTCATTTATATAGACTTGGAGTTCATTATTGTTGTTGAGGCCACCTTCAATTGTTGGAATCAACTAAGTATCTTCGTTGACATTTTTCATTTGGTAAGTTCTAAAAATTTGGATAAATGACTTAATTACTTGAATTGTTAGGGTTGCATGTAGATAAATGACTTTATTGAATTGTTAATGTTGCATTTTTAGAAAAATGACTTCCTTGATTGGTTAGGGTTACATGTTTAAAGAAATGACATAAGTAGATATTAATTTTGTTATAATTGGTTGTTCAATTCTAGTTAGAATGGAAGTACCTGATAAACATTGGATGACTCTACGGCGAAATGATCCAAAATATATCGAAGGGTTGAAATATTCATAGATTTTATCCGACTCACTTCAGAACTAAGAGAGCGACTGTCGATGATCCGACTCCCACGCCTTCTCCGCTCGTTCAACAGGTCGTCGTAAGTTGTTATCATTTCTATCATTTTAGTTTGAATGTCTAAGTTTAAAATTACTAACATTAATGTTGTAAATGATTGTCGACTGTGATGCACGAGCGGCTAGAAACAAATCCTAATATGTCGCGCCGCTCGAGGTGTTTGAGTCTACTTTAGGACGACAGAGACACGAGAGGGTGACAGGGATGAGATCGGGAATACGTCCCACTCACTTCAGACCCGATCAAAGGGGAAGTTTTTTTTCAAACGTTAACTCGCGTGTGTCACAACAAACGCTGATGGAGGAGAACATGATTCTGCGAGAAGAGTTGAATATGATACGCGCAGAACAAGAAGCACAAAAGGAGGCAAATGAAGCACAAAAGGAGACACATGAGCAAATGATTAACGATATTCAGGCACAGGTGCGCGCACAACAAGAGGCTTTTGAGGCGTTCATGTCTAAGATTTCCCCTCCTCCCCCCAATCAGTGATTCACATTACAATTTATTTTCAAATTTTTGTATTACTATTTTAGTATTTTGTCGAATTTGGATTTAATTTGATTTATGAATTGTTTTTTTTATTGTCTTTTTTTTCGTAAAAATATTTAAAACAGGTTTTGTGAAAATCAAAAAATAACTTTGGTTTTTAAGTTTTTTTTAAAATTATTAACCACGGCATTACCCAAAGTCGTGGTTAATAATACAATATTACTAACCACGGCTTTGGGAGAACGCCGTGGTTAATAATACAGTATTATTAACCACGGCTTTAGGAGAACGTCGTGGTTAATAATACTATATTATTAACCACGTCTTTCTCCCCTTAAAGCCGTGGTTAATAATCAAAAAAATTTAACGTCGAGATTTATAGTGTCCACGAACGACGGCTTTTTTCGTCGACGTTAATAATTATTAACGTCGACATTAAGGCTTTTAACAAAGGTTTTCGCCGTCTTTAATAGTCATTTTTCTACTAGTGTTGTAAGCTTTGTTCTCCTCTACCCTTTTAATTGATGCACTTTTTACATCCAATTGATAGACACACCATCCTTCTTGAGCTGCCAAAGCTAATATTATGCGTATTGTGTCCCAACTTGCTACGGGAGCAAACACCTCATTGTAATCTACACATAGTTATTTTGTGTACCCTTTTGCGACGAGCCTAGCCTGGTATTTGTCTCTTCTCCTTTCTCGTTGAGTTTTGTTTTATAAACTCACTTCACTCCAATCTTCTTTGTTCCATTTGGTAATACTGTAAGATGCCATGTTTCATTGTTTTCTATGGATTCAAGTTTATCCTCCATCGCTTTTACTCATTTTCATCTTTGTTTGCTTTGTCAAACGTGACTGGATCTGTAACAATCTTGACTCTTACTTTACTTAGACCGAGTGCTGGATTTTTAAAAACGTATATATTTAAGCGGAAAATAGAAACATTTGCGGAAGAGTTATAAAATTATGATTGTCATTACAAAACCAGACCCTTTTAAAAACAACAAAGGACATTTTCATTAAAAATAATTACAACTTGGTTCCTTAATACAAAACATTGGGTCATTAAGTGCCAGACCTTAAAAGCACTTGAAATATAAAACATTGGGTCATTAAGTGCCAGACCTTAAAAGCACTTGAAATATAAAACATTGGGTCATTAAGTGCCAGACCTTAAAAGCATTTGAAATACATCTGTCCCTCCTCCCACACACACGCCTCCCCTGCACCCTGCACACCCTCCAAGCCTCCCTTCATGGATCAACAGATTGATTTGGTTGTGTACCTACACCACACAAGTATAGTGAGTCTAAAGACCCAGCAAGCATATTTTGAAGAGTATATAAAAAGCCAAGTAAAAGCTGACTGATATTGATATGTTGCCTTTGTAAAACTGTTTATAAAATGGTTAGAACAGAAACATCCTTGAGCACATATTGGCCCTTTACGTTTCAGAGCTGATCCTGAAAGTTAGGAATCCTGTTGAGCACATAGTTGGAAGGGCACTCTTCGGAGTCTATCCCTAAAGTCCACAACCTGAATAGACACTTGTCTGTGTGGGTAGGATCTTCTGATTTCAGTCACACTTGCTGGTGTCGCCCAATCCTTCACCGCTTCTACTTTGGCTGGATCAACTTCAATGCCCCTGGCAGAAACAATGTGGCCCAAGAATGCTATCTCCTCCAGCCAGAACTCACACTTGCTTAGCTTTGCAAAGAGATGATGATGAGATAAAACCTGCAAAACTAAGGCCAAGTGCAGTGCTGATGGTGCTCTTCTTTTGTTTTGGAGTAGATCAAGATGTTATCAATGAAACCACAACAAACTGATCTAAATAGGGGTGGAAGACCCTATTCATGAGCTCCATAAAAACTGCTGGTGCATTTGTCAACTCGAATGGCATCACTAAGAACTCATAGTGCCCATATCGAATTCTGAATGTTGTCTTCTTTATGTCTTCCTCCTTGACCCGGATTTGATGATAGCCTGACCTTAGATCGATCTTGGAGAAGACCGAAGCCCCTTTGAGTTGGTCGAACAGGTCGTCGATCCTTGGCAAAGGATACTTGTTCTTGATTGTTACCTTGTTGAGCTCCTTATAATCAATGCATAACCGTCTGGACCCGTCCTTCTTCTTCACAAGCAGAACTGGTGCACCCCAAGGGGACACACTTGGGCGAATGAACCCCTTGCTCAAATAATCTTCCAGCTGGTCCTTCAACTCTTTCATTTCAGTGGGTGCTAAACGGTAAGGTGCTTTCGAGATTGGCAGACTACCAACCTTGATCACAATGCTGAACTCTACTTCTCTAACTAGTGGAAGCCCAGAAACATCAGCTGGAAACACACCTGGATACTCTCTTACCACCAAGATATCTTCTAACTTTGGTTGTTGCTCATTCAACTTAACATGAGCAGCAGCCAACACACTTGGAACCTCTATCTGTGGTAACTGTTGGGCTTGGAACAGAAAGGCCTTCCCATCATGGTCAACTAGTGTCACAGACTTATCTTTGCAATTAATTTGAGCCTCATGACGGAGTAGTCAGTCCATTCCTAAAATAACATCAAACCCCGACATCTCCACCACCACAAGATCTACAAACATCTTGTGATTTTGAAGCTGGGTTTCACAATCTTTAACAAACCTATTAGTTTTAAGACCTGGTCCAGCTGGTAGAGAGATTTTATAAACAGCCATGGACTCCACTGGTTTTAAGCCAGCTTGTTGAACAAAGAATGCAGAAATAAAAGAATTTGTTGCCCCAGTATCTATCAAGGTAATGGCTAACTTATTAACAATCAACAAGTTATCTGTGATAATAGTGGAGTTTGGGTTCACTTCTTTTTGATTCATGGAGTAGACTCTGCCTGGTATGACCCTTCTTAATTGTGGGCAGTCGCGCTTGTAGTGCCTTGGTTTCTTACACTGGAAACAAACGTTCGAGCTTTGCAGACACGGCCCAGTATGAATGATTTCACAAAGATTGCAGGGGAAAGTTGGCAAGTTTGTCTGGTTTGCTGGTCTAGAGTAGGGTGTCCTTCTTTGCTGCTGCTGCTGTTGCTGCTGATATTGTTGATATTGAGGGCGCCCTATGTTTCTGGACTGCTGGTGGTTAGATTGATTATTAAAGTTTTGCTGATAGGGCCGTTTTGAAGTCGACCCTTGAGAATCCCTCCCTTGATAACTAGATCGTTTGGTCTGCGCCTCCCTTACAATGTCTTGGCTGTACTTTTTTGCCATCAGCGCCCTATCGATCGTTTCTCTCATTGTTGCAGCATTGCTCAGCCTCACATCACGGCCGATTGTTACATTAAGACCCTCCAGAAAATGGTTCAGCTCGATGTCATTGCTTCCCGTTATCATTGGTGCGAAGTACTTACCCCGCTCGAATTTCTTGTCGTACTCAGCCACACTTAGATCACCTTGGCGAATTTCCAGGAACTCCATGGCCAACTTATTTCTGGTGCTCAAGGTGAAGTACTTGCCATAGAACACAGCTTTGAATTCTTCCCAGGTTGCTGTTTCGAGATTGAGGGTGGACTTGGCTCCTTGCCATCAGATCCTTGCATCGTCTTTGAACATGAACGTGGCACACCTCAGCCTATCCGAGTTGTTGCATTGCATAAACTCGAATATTGTTTCTAATGAACGTATCCACTCTTCAGCCACCATGGGATCTGTACTTCCCTTAAAGTCGCATGGTTTGAAGCTCATAAAGTGCTTGTAGGTTGGCTGTTGGCTGCCTCTTTCATGGTTGTTGTTAGTATGATTCGGATAAGACCCATTTGCCTGGAACATTTCTCGCATCTGTTCATTATGAATTCGGTTCTGATCCCTCATTTGCTCGTTTTGTATCCGGTTTTGATCCCGCAAAGCATCAACAAGACCGGACATAAAATTATTCTGCTCATTCTCTTCAGATGGGGTAGATGCGTTTCATCTTGTTCCTCTTCTCATGATTCTAATGGAAACAAAGCTTACACTTAATATCAGTTTAACAATTCATTATAAACATTTAATAACCTGAAGTGAGACCTTAGAGTTGCAGTTGCAGGAGCATGTGTGTGGAAGTACAAAGGTTCGCAACCATTTCTCTGATACCAACTGTAACAACCTTGACTCTTACTTTACTTAGACCGAGTGCTGGATTTTTAAAAACGTATATATTTAAGCGGAAAATAGAAACATTTGCGGAAGAGTTATAAAATTATGATTGTCATTACAAAACCAGACCCTTTTAAAAACAACAAAGGCCCTTTTCATTAAAAATAATTACAACTTGGTTCCTTAATACAAAACATTGGGTCATTAAGTGTCAGACCTTAAAAGCACTTGAAATATAAAACATTGGGTCATTAAGTGCCAGACCTTAAAAGCACTTGAAATATAAAACATTGGGTCATTAAGTGCCAGACCTTAAAAGCATTTGAAATACATCTGTCCCTCCTCCCACACACACGCCTCTCCTGCACCCTGCACACCCTCCAAGCCTCCCTTCATGGATCAACAGATTGATTTGGTTGTGTACCTACACCACACAAGTATAGTGAGTCTAAAGACCCAGCAAGCATATTTTGAAGAGTATATAAAAAGCCAAGTAAAAGCTGACTGATATTGATATGTTGCCTTTGTAAAACTGTTTATAAAATGGTTAGAACAGAAACATCCTTGAGCACATACTGGCCCTTTACGTTTCAGAGCTGATCCTAAAAGTTAGGAATCCTGTTGAGCACATAGTTGGAAGGGCACTCTTCGGAGTCTATCCCTAAAGTCCACAATCTGAATAGACACTTGTCTGTGTGGGTAGGATCTTCTAGAGCTCGTCCCAGAAGTCCAGTCCCAATAGAACTCCCAGCACATATTTTGGCTTCAGACTACCAGAGCTCAACCTGGCTAGCCTTCTGCCCAGATCCATCCAGTTCATAACTCATGGTCCACAAAAACGTATTATACTTTTGGAAAAACAGAACTTACCTTTGAAACCGATCATGCCTTTGAAAACATAATATACTTTGCAAATACAGATTATATAAACAAGTGTGGGTTTCTAAAGATGAGTTGGGAAAAGAACTTGCCTTATAAGATGACCTTGCTGCTATGTTATGATCCTGCTCAAGGTGCTATGGTCTTGCTTCTAAAAGTGTGCCTCTGGTTTTCTTAGTAGAGAGATGGTGGAAAAGAATATAATGAAGGAAGGGGTGTCCTATATATAGTACTAAAAGAAAACTGGTCACCTGCTTGTCACCTGTTGGGTTTACTAATATAATAATAAAAAGGGTTGGTTACTTGTTTGTTTTAGTCATGGGCTAACAAAAGATGACTGGTCACCTGCTTGTCTTAGGCATGTGATAATAAAAATGGCTTGTCATTACTTAAGTATACTAATATAATAATACAAAGGGCTTGTCACCAACTTGTCTTAGGCATGGGCTAATAAAAATGGCTTGTCATCACTTAAGTATACTAATATAATAATACAAAGGGCTTGTCACCAACTTGTCTTAGGCATGGGCTAATAAAAATGGTTTGTCATCACTTAAGTATACTAATATAATAATACAAAGGGCTTGTCATTACTTAAGTATACTAATATAATAATACAAAGGGATTGTCACCAACTTGACTTGGGCCCTTGGTTTCTTCCTAGACCGAAGTTTACTCGGTCTAAAAATGAAATTTTGGGTGTGATAGGATCAAACATCAAAGTAAACATGGTGAAGTTGGTCATATCTTCTTCTTCGTCTTCTAATAATTTAAATCTAATGATGTAGTTTTGTAAATAAGTGGGTTGCCTTCGAATTTGTTAAACAGAATAAATTTGAGGAGTCTTTTCTGGTGTATTAGATTGTGGCGAAGGAGGAGTCACCTCTAGAGTCTCTGTTTCAACTTGTGGCGAAGGAGGAGTCACCTCTAGTACTATTACTTGCGGTGTAAAAGAGTTCCCATTCTGTTCCATCCTCCCAAGTCAGCTGCTCTTCGTTTATATTTCCACATATCCTTTCCCAATTCCATGTCTGTATGATATGTAACCTTTTGATTCGTTGCTCACTCCAATTAGCACACATGTAGTGCTTTTATTGTTCAACTTCTTTCTTCTTTGATTTGGGACACAAACATGTTCTAGGTAGCCAAACACCCTGAAGTAATCCAATGTTGGTTTTACACCACTCCACATTTCTTCAAGGGTCTTCTCCTTCAATGTAGATGTTGGACTTCGATTTAGTGCACGAACAACCCATCTTGCTGCTTTAGGCCAAAACCGTCTAGGAACTTTTTTGTCGTTAAGAATGCATCACACCATGTTCATGATTGTACGATTCTTGCGTTCAGCCACTCCGTTCTATTGTGGCATGAAAGCGGTTGTGAGCTGTCTACTTATCCCCAGCTCTTCCTCCTTTGTCCGTTCTTAGACAAACTAATGCCTCTCTTGTTTCCCTTTCCACTTGACTCTTGAATCTAGTAAACAACACAAAAGTCTCATATTTGTTTGATAAGAAATAAATCCAAACATTTCTGCTATAGTCATCGATAAAGGTAATAACATATTTCTTATCGCTATTTGACGTTGAAGATATTGGTGTTTGAATTATTTCCAATATTTGGGTACATATATTATTTAATAATTGTATATTAGTTGTTATCATAATAAAGATTAAAGCCCAAAAAAAGTGATCTATTAAAGTATAAAGGTTATGGGCTTATTTAGACATCTATAATAAACATGAGTGTGTAGTGTGGATTAACATGTAGTGTGATTTTTAACATGTCTAATACCAACTCGTCATCATTTATTCCTTATAGAGATCAATCTAAATAACTATATAATCTTAATTTCTTTAAAAAAAATGAATCTTTAATTTTTTTAGAAACTGAATCTATAATTTGCATACAAATTCCAAATTATATCTATACAAGCATCACAATACAATCTCTCACTAAAACTGTATATCATCTAAATATGCAATATCCATATGAACAATATGTTCATGAAAGACCTCAGATAACAAATATTTAGAGAACTGATCCGTAATTATGCTCAATAGATAAGTAAACATTCTGAATTCTTTATTTTCCAAATAGTTCGACTTAGTCGAACTCATATTACTTTTAAAGTAAAATAACTGAAAATTATTGTCACGTAATATCTTTAGTGGTCTTTTTATATCATTCATAATTTGCAACCCCGTAACAAAACTTTGCAATCAGATTCTTTAATTGGATGTCACAAAACACCTAATAAATTGTCATCAACTTGAAATAATTCGAGTGTCTGCTTAACACTTTTACAAGAATTAATTATTTAAACTGAAATTATCTGGCACGAATTTCCAACTGTTTTGGTATCCAACAAAATTCGAATCAATATACCAAATAATCTTTATCTGATTCGATTTCACTGTATGAGTATGTAATATTTTGTTCTTAAAATGTCACATTACTTGTTTGGTTTCTTTCTTAATGATCCAAATCAGGATCCTTCAAGTATTTGTCCAACATCATAAATATACTTAATTTCTTGATTCATATAATCTTGAACATACATTAAACTCTTGTTTAAGGAGTCTTTTGTATTTATTCATTTTCAAAGTTAATCTTGAAATACTTATGAGACTAAAATTTGTCTCTGGACTTTTAAAAATATCCAACAATTAACATTTAACAATTATTTAGTCCAATTTATTTTTTTTAGGCCTATAAGGCTTAACCTTAACTAGACAACCCCAAAAGAATCTATTAGTTGTTTTAATTGAAACTTATTTTGTATATAAGTTGTAGTTCTTTAATTATTCTCTCCAAATAAATTTATTATATGGAGATATGCTATAAATGTTTGTTTCTAAATAAAGAGTTTCTAAAATTGTTCCTTAGTTCTTTATCTTTAATTTGAATTGTCATTGTTCGCGTCGATGTTTATTTCACCATCAATTGACTTTTAACAACTAACTCAACCATACATTAACACACTCACTTTAGATAATAACACCTAAGTTCTCACCAAGAATAAGAGAATAACAAAGAAAGACTTAATGAATCATTCTTCATTCCAGATTCAGGTACGTTTCCGCAATTACAGTTTATCTCAATTTATCGATATAAAGTATTAATATTATAGAACTAAAGAATAAAAATTTATATTAAAGATTCTAATAATTGTCCCATAGAGATTTGAGTTTATTAGTTGCAATCTCTGTGATGAACGTCTTAGACTCTTTTTTGGAATGCTTTCCCGATGTTGTTTTCCCACTAAACAACTCACACACTTTTCAGCTTCCTCCTTTGTCTTCAGAGTTCTCAGGCCCTTGTAGTTTATGAGTCCATATATGCGATGGTAAAGTTGAAACTCGTCTTTTGTGGCTGCCTGTAAGCATTTCGACGCAACAACATTCATTGGACTTTTTGTTGTCATAATTTTGAACAGTTTGTTTGTTGTCATCTTTGACTCCATGATCAGACCTAACTTAAAGTGAAACAACTTACAGACTTTGTGTTTCATCGAGACTTCGCATCTTTTTTCTAGAAACTAACCAATATTAAAAAGATTGCTCTTTAAATCAGGTACATGATATACATATAGTGAGTGATCTTCCATCTTCGTTCATTTGCACGTTCACGTTCCCTTTTCTCGTCACTTACAGTTGAGAGTTGTTTCCTAGCTTCACCGAGTGACGAAATTCTTCGTCGAGTGTGGAGAACCAAAATTTGTTTGCACACATGTGGTTGATGCATCTAGAATCTAGGAACCAAACTTCTTCACTTCTATCATTTCCTGTGAGTGTCATCAACAACATGTCATCTTCTTCGTTGTCTACTTCAGCATAATTAGCTTTTCCATCCCAGTTTGGACATTAATATTGAAAGTTTCCAAATTTATGACATTTGAAACACTCTATGGTGGCCTTATTGAAGATTTTTCCTCTGCCTCGTCCTCTTCCTTGGCCTATTCTTCATTTGCCCCTACCATTTCGATATTCGTAATTGAATTTCATAACTTGATTTTCTCATTTTTTTTCTCATGCACAAATAATGAGCTCTGTAGGGAATCAACCGAGAGGTTGTCAATGTCTTTGGACTCCTCAATTGAACCCACAATGTAATGAAACTCTCGTTTAATGTGCGTAGGATTTTCTCCACAATTTTGACATCTTGCATTTCATCTCCACGATTTATCATGTCGTTGTCCACCACCATCACCATTGTGAAGTATTCGGAGATGAATTCTCCATTCTTCATCTCCAACATCTCAAAGGTTCTCCTCAACGACTACAGCTGAGAGCACGCCACTCTTAAATTTCCCTAGTATTTTGTTTTCATTGAATCCCACAACTTCTTAGAAGTTTATTTCAATGTGATTGTCTTGAGAATGGATTTTTCAATCGCACTGAAGAGATAGTTCTTCGTTTTGAGATTTTTCAATTTTTCCTCGGCATGGACCTTCTTTTATGCTTTAGATAATGTTTCCTCATTGCCTGGCTAACCGACTCCATCTTTCACTACTCTAAAATATTTCTTTGATCTCAATAGATTCTCCATGAGAAGACTCCAATGCTCGTAGTCTTTGCCGAATTTTGGAATGCTTGGCTGCGCAAAATTGCTTGATTCTCCCATTTTACTCTCACTGTATTTCTCTTCTCTCCTGATTTTTCTATGATACCAATTTGGAATGTTTGTTGAACTCAAAGAAATCACTAAGACAAAATCTTAATGCTTGCATAATTATTGATACTGTTTGCTTAGTTTTAAATTAATAGCCAGTTAGTCTTCTACAAAACGTGGCGTAGAAATTCAAAAAATATAATTGAAAAATCGAAATACTAGGACAACTAATTGACCCCTAAAATATATGAGCTTATTCTATTGTTGACTAAAGACTAAATCGATCTGCTCCGATTCCCCGATCAAAGAGGGGAAAACCACACCAATCGATTTGGTTACAACAGTTTAAAATTGCATCATTAGTTGTAATATTGAAAAGTCTATAGTTAAGTACTAATATGTATATATAATTTCTTCAACTAACAAATTGTTAGATTGAGTTGTTTGAAAGAAAAAAAATTGTTTGAATTTGTATTAAATGTTTAAAAAAAATATATATATATATATATATAAGTTTTTAATTTGTTGAATTATTATAATATTATTTAAAGTTTATAGAATTAAAATATATTTTTTAAAATGGTCAATGTTTATTAAAAATATAAAATTTATTTAAGCACACCTATAATTAAGAATTAAAATAAATATATTTTAGCATTTGATAGATAAATCAAACAGATATATTTAATAATAAAAAACAACAATTCATTTTAAATGTAAAGATAAATAAACAAATATATATATTATTAAATCAAATTTCAAATCATTATAAAAAGCATTAAATAACCAAATATATAATATTTTATTTTATAGAAGAAGTTGGGCTACGGAAGCCCAAAAGACTTGTTGGGCTTATATAAGGCTTTAAGACCCACTTTGACTGAATGAATTCAGAATAGTCAAAATTCAAAATCAATAATTATTTATGATCGTTGTAAAAATTATAAACTTTAAAATTGAGGTAGTTTTTTAAATTATAAAAAATTACTTTAAAGATATATATTATTATTATTATATATAATTAAATATAAAATAAAATAAATAATAATAATAAACATATTAGAAGTTATATTTATAAAATTAATTGCATAAATTTATTTATTTTAATAAATAATTACTTTTTTAATTTATAAATATAAATTCATTTTTTTCTGTAAAATTGTATATATATTTTATTAATATTTTTAAGATAAATAACTCTAAACTAATTTATTGGGCTTATTGAAATCAATTTTACTTTTTTTTCTTATATTAAAATAACCATGTAAATAAAATAAATGTAACTTCTTAATTACAATTAATTTAATAAAATAGAGAGACATAAAATTAATAAATAACGAGTTGTTGCTTCATTTCAACGTGATGCAAATAATTAGTCAATTAGCAAAATATCTATTTATTTTAAATAAAATTATTGAGTTAATTATAATAACATTTTATATAATTTTTTATAAAGGAGTGATAGAGTGAGGGAATTTGGTGAGGGAATTTGGTGAGGGAATGACTTGGCATCACCTTCATTGTTTAAAAATGTAAAATTGGGAGGAAAAAGAGAAAATAGAGAAATTATTTGATTTTTTTAGCGAATAAGATTATGCCAAGTCATTCCCTCACAAAATTCCCTCACAAAATTCTCTCACCTAATCATTTCTCTTTTTTATAACATGTTTCTAATTATATTATTTTCAAATATATTTTTTAATATAAATTCAGATAAAAAAAACAGAAACAGAAATAGAAAAATATTAATATATTAAATAATATATCTATTTGAGGAACTAAATAAAATTAGAATAAAAGCAACCATATTTATTAGTTAATTCATAAATAAAATTTTGAATAATTATTTTTAATAGGTTTGTGATTAAAATATATATTTTTAAAAGGGTTTAATCAAATTATTAATATATCAAAAAAAAAAATTATTTAAAGAATTAATTAAAAATAGAATAAAAAGCAACGATATTTATTTATCTTTTTCTCATTTAAATAAAATTATTAAGTTATTTATGTATTAAGTTTATGTTTTTTTAATTTAGATTAGAAAGACAAACCAAAACCAAAACTTTTATTTAATATAATATTTAACAAATTATTAAATAATATATTTTATTTTAAAAACTTAAATAAAATATTAGAATAAAATCAACCATATTTATTTTATTTGTATGAATAAAATTATTTAGTTAAATCATAAAAACATACTTAAAATTAATTTTAATATATTTTGAAAAGATTTATTTGAAAATAATATATTTGATATGAAGAGTTATAAATAAAAGATTAAAATAAAAGCAACCGGCTAGCGTTGGATAGACGTAGAAAGATTTGCAGAATAAAGAAAAGAATATACCAATTCCAATTAGGGTTTTACTTTCCCCCTTTCTCCACCCATTCATTCTGAAAATCAATCCATAAACTTCATCGTTTATGAGTTCAGAATCGCATCTTCATGCGTTGATCTTATTCAATCTCTTCCTCGCCGTCTGAACGAATCCTTCACAGGCCAAAACGACAACGAATCGAAGGAGATAAGTTTCGAGTTTGCTCTCTTCACATATGGAAGCTCGGGTCGGTGTCTCGAGCCATAGTGGCGTCGTAGAAGGCAACACAAGGAAGTTATTGCAGCCTCATCAACATCTGCGGTCCGTTCAACATCCGCCTACAGTTCAGCAGCAATCGCATATAGGTACGGTGCCCCAACTTCTTTCAGGAGGCATTGCTGGTGCTTTTAGCAAGACCTGTACCGCGCCTCTATCACGTCTCACCATTCTCTTTCAGGTTGCTCTTTCATTCACTATCGATTGTATTATCTGTTCTGTTCTTTCTCTCAATTGAAAGGATTTTGTATTATCGTCTTTGCATAATTAAGAAATTGAATTTGTATTGTGGTGTTGCATGAAAGCTCCAATTTTGTGCCCTGGAAAAAGATTCAGTTCTTACTGTAGATATTGACTCTGTTGCTTGAATATAAGTTCTTTTTAGCTAAGAAAAGAAAACCCATTTGCAGGTTCAAGGTATGCACTCTGATGCAACAGCACTTAGAAACGTTAGTATGTGGCGCGAAGCATTGCGTATAGTTAATGAAGAGGGTTTTCGAGCATTCTGGAGAGGCAATATGGTTACAATTGTTCATCGCCTTCCTTATTCATCTGTCAATTTTTATTCATACGAGCATTACAAAACTGTAAGTTAGATAAGCAATTTATTGTTTCAAAAAGTGCTCTTATAGTTAGTTGATCCTTTGGTTATTAATGGTTTTATATTTTGTAGTTTCTGAAATCATTACTTGCTGTTGAAAGTCATCAAAGGAATGTTGGCACAGATGTCGGCGTGCATTTTATAGCTGGTGGCTTGGCAGGAATGACCTCCGCTTCTACCACATATCCGTTGGATCTTGTCAGGACTCGATTAGCAGCTCAGGTTAGTAAAATATAGTTAGAAATCAAATAATTCATTCCATTTTTTCACATCTATCTGATGTTTAGTTAATTTTGTGCAGAGAAATACAATGTACTATAAGGGCATTAGCCATTCGCTTCATACCATTTGCAGGGATGAAGGATTTTGGGGACTGTACAAGGGTCTTGGAGCAACTCTACTGGTAAAGAAGTTAATATTTTTTTTTCTCATTTAGTTCTTCCATTCTATGTACAGTATATGAGTTGTGACATTTGGGTCATACAGGGGGTTGGACCAAGTATAGCAATAAGCTTTTCGGTATACGAGTCCTTGAGATCTTATTGGCAGTCTTCAAGGTGGAAACTTTCGTAAATGTTTGTTTTAATTTTCATAGAATCATGTTAGGCATGTAATATTAACTCTTTTTGTTTCCCTCAATAACTAGGCCTCAAGATTCTACAGTTTTGGTTAGTCTTGCCTGTGGCAGTCTTTCAGGCATTGCATCATCGACAGGTTTGTGATTCTATTTACCCTAATAACATGAACTGAACAATGGTATTTGGATACAAACTACTTGTTATCCAAATAACCGAGCAAACCACCTACTTGTTATGTCTAAAATTCCGTTGTTATTTGAATGGTTGCAGCAACATTTCCTTTAGACCTTGTGAGGCGAAGAAAACAGTTGGAAGGAGCTGCAGGACAACCGAGAATATACAAAACTGGTTTATATGGAATTTTCAGCCATATAATCCGTACAGAAGGGTTTCGAGGATTATATAGGGGAATTCTTCCTGAATACTATAAGGTTGTTCCTGGTGTAGGAATCGCGTTCATGACATACGAGAGTCTGAAGAAGCTTCTGTCTACTTCTGAATGATTCATTCAATTGAATTCAATCAATGACTCATACTATCAGTTTTGTAGTAATTAATTTAGAGGATTCAATCAAATTTAACTTTTCAGAGTTATTTTAATTCACTTTAGTGGTTGCTTTTGCCATTATTTCCTTTTTTTCCATGTATAAAATAGTTAGGTAGTAGATATACAACTATACCAATTCTGTTTGTAAAATTTATTCCTCTTTTTAAACTGTAATATCCAAATCTGAGCTAATTTTCTTCTTTTAATTATTCGAATTCCTTCAAAGTCATTATTATGCCTTTTCTATCCATTAATAAGACTTGAGTATTATACATTTTACCATTATGCAAGTTTTTTTTTTCTTAATTATAGTTTTTTTCGATAAATTATAGTGT
This sequence comes from Impatiens glandulifera, assembly GCF_907164915.1. Classification (NCBI taxonomy): domain Eukaryota; kingdom Viridiplantae; phylum Streptophyta; class Magnoliopsida; order Ericales; family Balsaminaceae; genus Impatiens; species Impatiens glandulifera. The sequence goes on from NC_061865.1 coordinate 819,536, forward strand.
GCAATAATGCATTAAACTTTAACTTAATAAGTTTTCAATATGAATTAAATCAGTTTATATATCTTCTGCTTTTTCCAATATTTGTATATAAACTTAATACAAATTATTAAATTAACTTCATAAACAATTTAACTTATCATTATATTTTGTTATATATTTGGTTAGGTTATAGTTTAATAATGTTTAGCTAGATATATTTTTTTAATTTAATAATAATTAAAAACTCTTTTTTAATTTTATTACTTAATTTATTAATCAAAATACAAAAATACCATTTATTTATTTTATTTATAAAAAAAAAATTTATCATTATACATTAATATCTTTAAATCATTTTATTAAAAAAACACACCACTCAAAATTACAATTCATCATCTTTTTTTTGAAACAAACCCAAGTTTATTTAAATAATTATTCTACCAAACAAGCCTAATTTGTGATTTTTTCAGCTTATTTAGTAACTTCTTTTTTTAAAATTTGATCTAGTACAAGTATATTTAAAACCCAAAATAATTACTTTGAAAAGAACTCAAATTTGTATATCATTTCAAGAATATCTATTTCAAATGAAAGAAAGAACAAAAAAATCATTTCTTTACAAATTACAATAAAAAAAAAACTACACCATCTGCTTCTTCTCTACTACTTCTTTCTATTATATTTCCTCTCCATTATAATATTCAACCCAATATACCTGCCCACAATTAAAAAAACAAGTATTTTAGAAAGAAAAAAAAAAATCAACTTTTTTAGAAAAAAAATTTGAAAGGGTAAAATAGTAATTTACCTGCCCATCATCATCAAAGTAGCCTGAGGATTAGTTCCCGGAGAAACTGAAAAAACAGAACCATCCACGACTCTTAAAGATTGAACTTGAATAACCTTCAAATTCCTATCAACCACTTTCTTCACAACACATCCACCATGATAATGCCAAATCGTACCAACCGTCCTCCGACAAAACTGTCCCATTTCCCGATCACTCGTCAAATTCTCCGGCAATGAAGGACCCACATAACGGAAATCTCTCCGACCATAAACCTCATCAAACTTAAAACCCTCCATTGCACTACTCTTAAGAACCTCACCAATCTTCCTTGTTCCATTTATACATCTTGCCAAATCAATCGGATGACTCAAGTAATTGAATCTAACTAATGGGTTTGTTCTAACATCTGTCGAAGCTAATCTTAAAGACCCAACTGAGTTTGGGCCAATGATCTTCTCCATTAAAGTTGCCACTGTGAAATACATGGGTACCGTAGAAAATGGGATTATGTTTGAAGCCGCTTCAATATACGCGCCGGAATCTGTAATTCCGACGACCTGGATCAATGAATGTTCTAATGGAAATGGGGGCACGAATGAAATTCCATTTCTTGGGTTATCGTATAAGTATTGTCCGACGGAAGGTGAATGTACGGTCACCGGAATACCCATCGATGATAAGTACGGCCGTGGTCCGATTCCACTTAAGAGAAGTAATTGTGGACTACCCAGAGCGCCGGCGGCGAGGATAACTTCACCTTTACCGGTAACCATGGCGCGGTGATAACCGCCGATTTCGTCTCTGTAAATAACTCCGATCGCTGCCGTCGGAGAAGATGAAGAATCTCCGGTGAGTAAAATTCTTTCAACATATGCATGTATGGCGACTTTTATGTTAGACCCATTTGAGTATGAGAGGAGATCGGCCGCGCTGCGGCGGTTACCGGCGCCGTCGAAGGTTGAACCGCCGATTTTAGTTCCCGGAATGTGATTTAATGAAAACCCATTATATGGACGAACGCCGGATTCTATTAAAGCATCTCTAATTGCAGATTGCCAGTTTTTGAGTTGTGGTTTGAAAACGATTTCCTTTTCAACCCATTTATAGGATTGATTAACTAATCTATAATTCCATTTGATACCTGATTTTTTATAGAATTCTTGATCGGCCCGACTGTAGAAACCTGCATTGATTGCGCTGCTGCCGCCAAGAACACGACCACGGGCGTTTGGAACGCCGTCTTCTGAAATGAAAGCTTCGGTTGGGGAAGAAAGGGAATCTACGTCGATTAGACTTGTCAAGAACCCTTCTTGATTCATTAAATCTGGTCTGCCGTAAGGAATTCCACCTCTTTCTAGTAAAAGAACATTGAAACATTTGGATAATGTGGCGGCGAGAGGACAGCCGGCGGTGCCGCCGCCGACGATGATGTAATCGTAGGATTCTTTGGCGGGGAATTGGGTTGCGTTGAGGACGAACTGAAGATATGAAGGAGCTGTAAGAATTGAGATTGATTGATTAGTGATTGTGAAAATGAAGGTTGAAAAGGAAGTGGGTAATACTTACTCTGCTGTTCTTCTGATTGTGAAATGGAAGAGGATGATGATGATGATGATAAGATGAGGAAAGCAAGAATGGAAAGGAAAGTGAGTGTCGCCATTGATGAACTGCTGCAAGAAGGTAAGCTTTGTTCACTGTTAATGGCGATGACTAGAAGTCAAGAACTGATGACAATGGCGCCTTCTTTATTTGATCACTTCTTAAAAGAGATGAAGAAGGAAGAAGAAGAAAGGGGTGGGAAAATAAATCTCATTTTGTTTTTACTTTATATGCCTGAAAAAACAAAAAAATTCTAAATCAATCAAGAAACTCAATAATTCATTAAAATAAGAAATTAATATATATATATATATATATATATATATATATATATATATATATATATATATATATATATATATATATATATATATATATATATATATATATATATATATATATATATATATATAATATGCTAATATAATAAGTTATGAATAATTTTTCCCCAAAAAAAATTAAGTTAGGAATAACACTGTATTAAATTTTTTATTTCTGAAATCAAAGTTTATTATCTATAATAATAAAAAAAAAGTTTTATCTTAAGCGCTTAATAAATCCTTCAAATCCGAATTCCTTATTTTCTCAATGTCTTACATAAATTAAGACCAATTTTATAGTATATGTAATGTTTTTATTTTTATTTTTTAATTTTAAGAAATTTTATATATTATTTATTTATCCCATGTTATCATGACAATTAGGATGCAAATCAACAAGTTTGTGAACTTTTAGAGATTGAATTCGAACATATTCGGTTCAAGTTCAAAATATTTTATTTCGATTGTTCATAAGTATTTATATATATTTTATTATATATATGTTAAAATATTATTTTTCAAACCCTAAAATTAAAACCTAAGCATGTTCTTAATTATCGAATCATCATTTCCTTCTAAAATTTAAATTTTAAATAAAAAAAGTATAAAATCATCATTTCTTTATAAAATTTAAATAAAATAATCACAAAACAATATTTTATAGATACACCTCAAAAAAAACACAAAACTCTCAAATAACCGAATATCAAAACAAGCCAAGGTATAAGCTGATCGTGAGATAATGATTAGTGGTAATGTAAATAATAGAAACATAATGATAATAATAAAACTATTCACATTTAGTTTTTCCTGATCAGTAGTCACTCAAAAGAATAAACTGTACAAACTAAATATCACTCTATTCTAATAATAGATTTAGTTGTTGTTGATCCTCCTTCTCCTTCTGTTTTAATTTTTCAGCAGCAACTAATTTTGAAAGGCTTTGCCATCTATTGTTCAGACTACCTATGTAGTTTCGAATCCTATATCGGTCAGTGTTAGTTAACGAGAATGGAGGATTGATTATCAATGTCGGTGCCTCCGCTAGTAGGAACCTTAACAAACTCATTGCCCTCGAGTATCGTATCATTGATTCTTCCATTCTATCCATGTATTCATCCACCTGCAGCAAAACACACACATTTCCATTTATCTTTTGTTTCAAACCCGGCTCAAATTCTATGAAATTTGCAAATACTTACAGCTCCATCTCTACCCAAAGAGAGTGCAGATTGAAAGATTGTTTCCATTGCATCAGGCATCTCGGTGTTTCCTGTAAAACAAACAAAACATGCGTGAAAAAGGATTCTATTTTTATTTATTATTGATTTTATAAAACATACCAGGCTCCACAATCTTGGCAAGTTCTTCAGCATTCTCAACTTCTTGAAGAAACGCAATCTCAATCTGAGAGCACAGGTTCTGCAATTCACTATCCGCACTCTCTCTCAATCTAGTTGTCTCTCGATTTGGACTTGGACTCTCATCAATGGAAGATGCAGCTTGGGCATGACATATATGAAGAGCCTGCTTCCAGATAGCAAGATTTACAAGCTGAATGGAAAACGCTTCCAGTTGCAAATTTGCCTTAATCTTCACAACAAAACATAACAAGAACAAACTTCAATAGCAGATAAACTGATTCTAATCATATGATCATTCAGTTTATAATATGATGTTGGTTATTTGAGATTAATTCAACTCCCCTATTTTCAAATTTCAATAACCTAGATCAAACAAGGCCCAAATGTATACGGATCAGTATTTCCTAGGGTGGATTAAAAATTGAAAAGAAAAGTGCATTTTCAGGAAAATTACCTTTTCATTTAGTAGTTGGGTAAGGGAAGAAACAAATTGCTTCAATGACGTAATCCTATCAGCGCAATCAGTTGGTGGTTGTTCCAAAGAATCTTCTATATCAACTGATCCTTGTGAAGTTCCAGAAGGAACAGAACCATCATTGCTATCAAAACGATCAAGATGACCCAATTTGGGGGCAGAGGCCGCAATTATTGGCAGTGGAGCGCTCGAGTATGAACTAAGATTAGCTGATGACGGTTTAGGAGGTTCCAATTTATATGGAAATTGGTTGAGTCTGGATAAACTTGCCGATGAAGAGGAAGATGCATATGCAGAGGGCCCATTCACAAACACATAATCCTTAAGCAACTCAAATGAATCCTCAACTGCAGGACCTACACAAAATGGAAAAAGAATGAAACACATCAGTTGAAAAGAAAAGTAAATAGACTTTACCATGTTTGAATATATGAAGATCATACCTTTTGAAACGGATTTTAACGATTCCTTTAACCTTCTCTCCGACGATTTCAAGCTATCTTTGGATATAAAATCTAGGGGTGGTTGCACTTCTTTCCTCTCTGCAGAAAACCCAAAGGTGGATTTAAAAGAAGGCTTCTTATCAGCTCCACTGGAATCAACATCAGGACTGAACGGTAAAAAATCTTCTCTTAAAATTTCTTTGGCATCATTCCTAAGAAAACTGCTGTTATAAAAAGGAAAACCATCTATTCTCCTTGGAGGAACCCTAGTCCTGAATGAACAAAATATTATCACGCTTTTAAGTTAACAAGAGGTAATCAAAATATATTTTTTCTTTATAACAGTTTTTACCTTGAAATATTATCATCTGATTGCTTCTGAGACAGAAATGGATGATTAAAAAATTCTTCAAATGTTATCCGTTCAACTGCCAACATCAAGATAACCCAACAAAGAGACATGTTTTGAGACTAAATCCAGATGCATATGTAAAAGAAAAGTTTTATGGAACAAAATAAGCACCTGGATTAATGCGTAGCAATTTACGACACAAATCGAGGCAAGCAGAACTCAAATCCATCTTATCTGGAGGGAAATTCAATTCTGATGTTTTCATGATGTTCTGGAGTAACTGCACAAAATCACAACAAATGATAACTAATCACGATTGAAGATTACATAAGAAACCAGGAAAAATAATCAAAACAGACCTGTATCTGACTGTTTCCTGAAAATGGAGTTTTTCCAGTCACAAGCTGATACAAAATTATTCCAACACTCCATAGATCTGCCTGCAGAGAGAGTTCGAGCTCAAAGATTAGCACACAAGAGAAGACAAGAGATACAGAGAAAAAGTGTTTTACAACTGAAATAACCTTGGCATCATATTTCTGAAGTTGCATGATTTCTGGAGCCATATAAAGTGGAGAACCACACAATGTTTCTGCAAGGCCTCTAGGTTGAAGAGGTCTGATGATAAAAAAGAAGAAGAAATAATCAGCAATCTGTTACGACTTAATCTGTGTAACTGGGGTTAGACTTTAGAGTTCTTGATCTCAAGGACCGAGTGGGAAATCTTTGATCAAAGTGCAGCGGAAAAGTTATGTAAAGAAGATTTCAAGATTATGGGAGAAGAAGAAACCAGGATGAGAAGAGAATACTTCTAGTATATACCTAACAGTCCAAGACATAGAGTCAAAACAGAAAATAAAATTGAGACTAAGAACTTTCACAAAGCTTTTCATATATTCATTCATGCCCATTGGGGAAGAGATCAACATTATGTAGTAGCTGAATTCCCCCAGAATATTAAGTTACTATTGTTACAACAACTACTAGGGACATAACATAAATCAGTTTGGTGAATAACAGAAAAATGAATCAAAGCAGAATTTATTTGGGGACCGTAATACAATCTTCTTCATAAAGAATAAATTAGGGTATGTTTTTGTTACCTTGCAAATCCAAAATCAGCAATTTTCAAAACTGCATTCTCATCATTTGTAGTGAGCAAGAGATTCTGTTCAAATTCAATCTCATATCAGATTAAAAAAAAAAGCATTACAAAACAACTGATCTCATGTTAAACATACTTGAGGCTTTAGATCACGATGGATAACGTTATTGTCACGCATGATTTGCAGACCAGATGCTGCAGGATTATGATGATGATGATGATTAAGATAGGAGATGAAACATAAAAAGCAAAAGCAAACAAATCTAGAAAACCTAACCGAGCTGATGCATAAAATGCTTTGATTTTGCTTCAGAAATTCTTCCTTTGCGTTGTTGAATAAACAAAGAAAGATCACCTCCTCTACAATACTCTAGAACTAGATGAATCCTAGTGGTTTCCTGAATCACAACATCAATTATTCATTCAATCAATCATTCATTCATTCAATCATGCTTATGCTATTCTAGTTCTGAATCTATGTAAAGTAGAAGAAAAACCTGGATGATATCGTGCAAACGGATAATGTTTGGATGATTAATCTGCTCCAGAATATGAATCTCTGACATTAAACTATCCTGCAACTTCTTACTTATATGCGCTGTCACGATCTCCTTGATTGCCACTTCAACGCCAGTTACTTTATGCCGTCCATGCCAAACAACAGAGAACGAACCAGAGCCAATCGGTTTAGTAACTATATAATCACCGATAACTCTTTCTCCTCCTCCTCCTCCTCGATTGCTCATGCTATTCGATTTCTCCATTATTATACAAACAAATCCTTCACAAAAGAAGAATCAGCTAAAATGATCAACAATGTTAATAAAAAAAACAGTTAGATGTTGGACGATCCACCGCACCTGCTCTTTTTCTCTTAGATGAGAGGTTTATGATTCTGATTTACATAAACACCACCGGTTGACTATCGGGATTAAAGAAAGGTTCAAAGCACGCGATCGTGCTTTGATTACGAGAAAACCTCATGATTAAGACGGCGAGTGAGTCTGTAGAAGTAGTATCGAAGTCGTCGTCCTTCGTAAGATTGATGAAGCGAGAGATATAGAGAGAGAGAGTATGAATGGGTTTTTGGACTCGTAGAAAGGGAGGGGGTAGGCGTAGGGAAAACCAGGCGCTTCCCTGTCGTTGGATAAAGATCACATCTTTTTTTATCCCTAATTTTCTCAATTAACCGTCTCGACGATTTCAAATATTATTTTCATTTATTAAATAAATAAATTGTAACAACCAATTATTATAATTGTTTTAGGTGTAGATTGAAATTAAAATTAATTTTTGAAATTATTTTATGCAACTTGTTAACGAATATGAGTTAGGTCAGCAGTAAAGAATTACTAGGTTATTCAATAAAATCAAAACTTTAATTTTCTCAACAGATTATAACTTTAATTTAATTAATTGGTTAACCTATCCAATTAGACCTTCTCATGATAAATAATTTATTCAAATACATATTATGCAATCATGACCACCATCATAAATAATTTATTCAAATACTTGTGATAAAAATATATTATGTTAATTCCATACAAGTTTCAACATTTCTTTTATTATAGAGACTGGGTGTTAACATTGGCCTATGTCATCTTTTGAGTATATTTAAGAAACTATATTTATAATAGCTTGTTACACAATAACTACTTATTGAAAAAAAAAAATTAATAATATGAGAAAATTCTCAAAATGGTGTGAAAAAAAAACATTTAAAGAAACTTTTTGAAAAAACATAGTAAGGGTTTCTAATTCCTCTATACATGCTCTCATCTAAAAAAAAGGTAAATTTGCACATTATGAGACTTAAATTTGAGTTTACAGAAAAAGATCTACAAGTTTAAAAGATACAAACTTCGAATCGATTAATCATATTCTCCTTTATTGTCCCATAGCCTCCTTCATTTCGGCTTGATTGTAGATCGTTAACAATCATCCATAACTTATCGGGACAATGGATTTCGAGATGCTGGAAGAGATTATTTGTAATGAATATTTATACAAAGATGTCATTTTAACAAACCGACAATATAAAAAGTTGTCATTTTAATAAAGAAACAAAATGACTATTTATTATAAATGTATGTCATCAAATAGTTAGTTTAGTTAGTTCAATGAAAAAGAAAGATGGATACTCTGCAAATTGTTGGAATAAAAAATGGTCTAGAAACTTAAAAAATGGGGGGAAAAGTTACGACAATCTTTAAGTTCCGAAGCTGCGATCTCCAGCATCTCCGAGCCCCGGAAGTATAAACCTAACAGTAGTTAATGGATGATTAAATCAATTTTACCATTAAAGAGATTAATAATACTAAGAAGAATGACAAAGATTTACCCTTTATCATTGACAGTAGGGTCGATAATACCAGTATAAACATGAAGCCTGGTTTAAAAAGAAATCAAAACACAAGATTATAATGTATGAACTTCATAATAATAATAATAATAATGTAAAGTTCTGACCCTGGGAAATTCTCATTCAGCTTCTGAAGAGCTGGTGGAGCAGCAACAGCAGACACCTATAACATAACCATGTTCTTATTTGTTGCTTAAGTTAATGATTCCAATTGAAACAGCGAAAAACTTACCACTTTAATATGATTGTTATCGACACCACGCTCTTTAATCAGGTTAATAGCTGCAACTATTGTGCCACCTTCATTTGTAAACAGATTTCACTAAACTTTAACATCCCTTCATTTGTAATGCCAGAAAAAAATATAAAAACGAGGATTGATTACCAGTTGCCAACATGGGATCCACAACAAACACTCGAGATCCTTGGGGAAATTTCTCAGGCAACCTTTAGAAGAAAACAATCAGACGAGTTGTGTAAATTTTACCCTTTTTTTCAGACTTACAATGCTGCTTACTTATTCAAATATACTGATGGTTGAAGAGTTTCTTCATCCCTGCTAACACCTGAATATGCAAACATATTTTTTCAACACTTACAGGGTATAAAGAAGTTGTGTAAATTTTAACTCGAGTATCAAATTTTACCCAAATGATATGTTTTCATAGCTGGAAGAACTGACGGTGCGTGTTCTGCAAGTGCAAGACCCGCTCTCAAGATTGGAATAACCTGTGCAGCCAAATTAACAAAAGGGTCTTATTTGAAAATCAAGATCCACATGAGAATCTATGTATGACTAAGTTCAGTTAACAAATCTAACAGAAAAAGTGTAAAATAAACACTAACCGCAATAGGTTCTCTAGGATCAATAAACTCAACAGAAGCAGGACCCATTGGAGACTGAATCTCCCCAGTAATAGTTGGCTGTCAAAATCAAAATCCAATCAAAACCATCAAATTCAATGTTCTAGCTTCAATCTATATTAGTTGGCTGTCAAAATCAAAATCGAATGAAAACCAACAAATTCAATGTTCTAACTTCAATCTATAATGGTTGGCTGTCAAAATCAAAATCGAATGAAAACCATCAAATTCAATGTTCTAGCTTCTATCTAATAGTTGTCTATCAAAATCAAAATCAAAATCGAATGAAAACCAACAAATTCAATGTTCTAGCTTCAAATCTAATCTTGTTATGAAAGTCGAACAATCAATTGAATAACCCACCAGCCAATCTCTTGATGCTTCATAGATAAGTAACCTTCCTAACTCAGCCATAGCATTCTCTACATTCCATTCATAACAAAAAAAACCCATAATCAGATCTAACAAGATGCAAACATAAATCCATCGAATAGAAACACAAAAGGGATTACTGAAAACAGGGGAAGGCGTCTCCTCGTTTCTTAGAACTGAAACCCAATGCTTAATCAAAGGATGAGGAGGAACAAACACCTGTAAACACAGATTCATAAACTGAATCAAAACTATAAACAATCAATGGATTATAGTAAAAAAAAAAGAGAAACGAACCAGCATTCTCTTATCAGAGATAGATTTCTCTTGCATCTTAGTTTGAGACCTGACTGTTACAGAGCTAAGACGCGGAGCAGAAACACTGTAATGAAAAATCTAAAACAAAGAAAAGAAGAAGAAGAAGAAGATAAAGTAGGAAAGATAATTAATGAATTTTCGAGCGTTTCAAGGAAAAGGGGAAAAAGTAAGAGAAAGAGAGAATCTTAAAATTACGTTTAGAGATTTGAATAATAAAACAGATTGGAGAGAATCTCGGGAAAGTGGGTTTCGATGAATAATCCGGAACGGAGAAGAACGAGATGGATTCGGCGCAATCCGGAACGGAGAATTTAAAGGGCACGTCATTGATGATTGATTTTTCAGAGAGAAATGGGGAAGGAAGATGGTTCTCAACGATTTTCAGAGATTGATTATCACCTCATCATTCATTGGGTTTCATTCTTCTTCTTCATCAATTTCTCTTTTTCATTTTACTTTTATTTATTTCATAATTGTTCTACATTCATTCTTGTTATCCTTCAAATTTTTTTAAATTTAATTACATATAATTGTCATGATAATTATATATATTATTTTTATCTGGTGGTTATTGATTAGGTTTGATAATTTCTGACTAATAAATAAGAAAGAAAAAAAATCATATATTATTTTTATTTTGGTGATCATTGATTAGGTTAGATAATTTATGACTATGCACAAAAATAATACTTTCTTTTGTCAATTTATTAAACCTAATTAATAAATAAATAAAAGTTATATAAAAAAATAGGTCATTTATTCTCGGTAAACAAAGTTTTTTTAAAAAAATATATATTTATTAATAAAATATATATTTTTTATTTCTTTTTATTAATTAATTAATCAATTTTTCTCTCTTAATTTTTATTTATTTTTTTTTCTTTGTAATATTTTTGTGAAAGTTTTTTTTTTTATTTTCTTTAATTTTTTATTCAGGTTTATAATAATAGTAAATAAAAACATTCAGTTATTATTTTATTTATTTATTGTATAATTTTAATTATTATTCTTTTGATGGTGAAGGAATTAATTATTGTTATATCTAAATATTAACTTATTAAAAAGATCAGATAATTTTAAAATAATTAATGTTATATAGAAAAAATGCAAAAATATATAATCGAAAAAAATATAAATAAAATAATAAAATATTAAATACTAACTTATAAATAGATTGAACAAAGAAAATAAATAAATAGAGAGAAATTAATTAATTAATAAAAAAATGAAAAAAAAATATTTAATTAATAAATATATAAATTTTAATTAAAGAATTAGTTATACAAATACATACTTCTAAAATTCTAAAAGTGCTCTAATAAATAAATAAGTGATCTTAAATAAATAATTAAAAATTATTAGAGTGACCCTTCAATTACTTTCATCACATATTAGTCTTTTGAATTATTTTTTACACAAATCACCCTTCAAACTTTTTAGAAAAGTCACTAATGTCTCTTCTGTCAATAGTCGTTATTAACTAAAAGGTTAACTAGATCATTAGTGACCTTTTTGTTTTAAAAAATAATTTAAAGTTAAAAGTAAACTATTAAAGTAAATAAAAAGTGACACAAACATAATTTGTTTTTTTTATATAGAATAAAAAAATAATAGTGGGATTTCAAGTTTAATCATCATAATTAGTTGGATTTCAGGTGACTCAAGTGAAAAAATGTAAAATAAAAATTGTGTTGGGTACTTTAGAATGTGTAATAAACCTGAATCTAAATCTAATCTAAATCCACATCTGAGATATAAGCAATTATTCATTCATATAAGCAATATCATAAGAAAAGAACTCTCTTTTAATAAAGAAAAAAATAACCTAAAAGCAAGCAAAATTTTGTTTGGACTATCTATACCAATAGCCCTAATAAAGCATTAGAAAAAAAGAATGAATAAATCTAATATGGGATAATAAGATAAAAGAATTAGAACAAAATAAAATCACCCCCTCCCCCTCCCAAAAAAACTAAATAAACATTGTTGTATTTTTATACAGGACTTTCAACATCTAAATCCTTTGAAACCTGAAAAAATAAAACACAAAACAATTGAGTTTTCCAAAAATAATATGACCATCTCAGCTAAATAATCAACTTACAGATCATAATTTGTTAAATTCAACGTCGAGTCTCTTTCCTATAGAAATTAATGCAGCAGTTCTGTTGGACTTCACCCGATGTCGAGGAGATGCAGTAAACATGTCTTCTTTACAAAAACCGGTATCAACTCGTGCTTTAGATTCTGACTTTCTCTTCCTTATTATAGATGGCGTTGGAAAGCTTCTTGCTGCTATTTTCAAGTATGTCTCGGGACTAAGGTTTTTTAGATTGCCAGTTTGGAGGGGAGTGCAGTAGCTAATAGAAGAGTCCATGACTGATAAATTTTGAGAATTGGGATATATTGGGTTCGGTGGCTCATAACACAATGGACTGTAGAATGGGGTTGACAGCAGTTTATTGGGATATTTGTTTATTGGGGAATCAGGTTCAAGGATTGTTGACTTAAACAGCTGTGTAGTTGTTCTTAATGATGTTTGGGCAATTGCATCTAGTTTTCTAGTTGAGTTTGTTCTGTTTATTACTTTTGGCATGGTTTGGACACTAATTTTAGCAACTGGTGGAAGTTCACCTGTTTCAACAAAGAAATCTAGTTTCTTCTTTAACGAACTGTTCCAATGATTCTTTATTCCATTGTCAGTCCTGCAAAATCAGGTTTGAGGGTTGTGTTAGTTCACTCTAGATAATAAACCCTAATTCTCAGAGAAAAATAAAAGATGGGTTATACCAATTGAGTTATACACAAAGTGGGGTTAGCTTTGTTTTTTAGAGGCTTATGTTGTAAATTAAGGCCTAAATAGCGTTTACCTTCCAGGAAGGACTTTAGCTATGTCAGCCCATTTGTTTCCATAAGTTAGATGGGCTTTCATGAGTTGTAGTTCTTCCTCCTGTGTCCATGCATCCTTTTTAATGTCTGGATTCAGATGATTGTGCCACCTCTCGCGGCATTGTTTTCCAATACGCCCTGGTAATGCACTTGCTATGACAGACCATTTTGCAGGCCCATATTTCATAACGAGTTGAATGATCTTGTCATCTTCCTATCAATGAGAAACACAAACAAACAATATAGCAGAAATCAGTATCTGAAACAACCTAGAGATATGAAGGTATAATGTTAATTAGAGACCAACCTCTTGTGTCCAAGGTCCTTTAACAAGTTCTGGATTGAGAACTTTCTGCCATCTATGCAGGCATTGCACTTCTGATCTATCGGTGAAGAATTCAGCTGCAGATGAAATACATAGCAAAATATCATTGCCATCTCCAATAAAACATACATTCAACTCCAAACACCCGAAAAACATTGTTCAAACCTATTTTCTTCCAACTTCTTCCCTTGAAAACTCCAACCGCTCTTCTCAATGTCTCATCCTATTACATGAGAGGTTAATAAAATTCAGTTTCAAATTCAGAAACAGAGAAGATACAAAAGGTCCTCAAATAAATGATAATGACATACCTCATCAGGAGTCCACCCACCCTTGGCTCGTCTAATTGGACCAGTAGTCCTTCTGTAGTAAGTCATTAAGATGCATTCAAAAGTAGTATGAGCTATAATGGAAAATACACTTAACCCTTTTGCAATGTAAAGCTAATTATTTTAGAAGAAAACTTCAATAGGAAATAAACCAAAATAAGCTTCTCTATGATGGAAATACAAAATATAACAGGAAACAGGAAATACATAAATGCATGCCCTAATATTCTAAAAGAACATGACTTGATGAAGAATCTCAAACATATATAAGCAAGCATACCTATTTGACGGAGATGTATCAATAGGGCTGGTGCAAATTCCAGCAGGATATTTAGTGGTAAAGCTACCACTTCCCTCAGAAACAGAACAAGAATTAGAGGCTGCTGATTGATGGTAATCCAAACAAGGCTCCTCCATCTTTTCAACTCCATAATCAACCATTATCTAATTAAAATGAAAATTGATTCAAAAACTAGAATTCGAATCACAATGACGGATTCAACCTGTCGTTTTCAACTCTGTTCAGCTGACGACAGATAGATCTCGGTAAAACAAGAAAATCAAATGTACGTATGTAAAGAACACTGAGAACCTAATTAAAGTGAAGAGAATCGGAGCTAGTGAGGAAGATATATCGACATCTGAATCGCTGAGAAGTTGAAAAGACGGAGAAATCGCGAATTACCTATTCTTGTTCTTCTTGTTCTTCTGTATTTGAAGAACTCCAACGGAACGGAGGAAGAAGAAGAGGAGTTTTTCAGAATCTTCAAATCTCCACAAAGAGACGTTTCGAGAGGTTCTGTTGCCGTTGAAAATTACTATAAAATTATTATATAATCAAAATACCCTATGCTTTTTAAATCATAAACATTTATATACTTTTTTTTTATAATAAGGCCCAATTACTATTTTTATTAAATTGGGCTCAAAGCTCAAAATTCATAACCTAACCTAACTTAACTTATAGAAATATTTAACTATTATTATTGTAGATATTTAAAACTTTTCCTAAATTCAGGAATCTTTGTTATCTTATATTAATATAGTATTTTTTATAAAATTCCCACATATATTATAAACATTCTCTTAATTTACCTAAACTGCATTATACATTTTAAAAATATTAAAGTAGTAAATGGATAGAAAAAACAAGTATTTGGTTAATGTGTTTAGGATTAGATTTTTGAAATCATTACCAAATATTAGGAAATAACCAATTTCATTAAAATGTTTGAAACACATTTCCAACTTTACATTACTTTTCTTTTATTTTAATAATCATAGTTCATTAATTAATCAAGTTATCAATTCTTTCATTTTAAACCAAAACTAAAAAAAATATGACATAAGCTCTTAATTTTTTAATTTTTTCAATTTAATTATTATTTGCTTCTTTAATTCATAAAAAAAGTGACAAAATTTACGTTTATTCACTCTTTTTGTTCATAATTTTTATGTTATTCTTTGCTCAAATTTGTAGCAAATTAAACATCAATATTGACAATTCATACCTAACTTCAACTTATCAATCAAACAACAATATTGAAACGATTAAACTCATTCTCATTTCAATTTCTAGCATTCAAACCAAATTTTCTTAGAAAAAAAAATGATTAATTTACATAACAAACAAAATGGCAAATCCTACCCCTAAAAGTTATGTTCTTTTTAAAATTATGTTAATATTAAATATCAAATAGATCTCTTTACGAATTTTTCCAAACTCTTTTGCTCACTAAAACTAATTATATAATTTGGAATGCATGAATCTCAAAAAAAAAATACTTCATTTAAAAATGTAAGTCCAAAATGTATCTAAATATCAAAATAAAAAGACAGGTGTGAATTTTATTTAGGACAAAACCTCACATAACTAAAAAAATTATTAGTTCCATTTTTATATAACATAATTTAAAGTAACAGCCTTGTTTGATTAAAACAACCAGTGTATGTCCTTACATTACATTAAGACTGCCATAAAATGGACTCTTTATTTTCTATCAAAGAAATTAAAAGAATAAATAAAGGTAGGAAGACAATAGAATATAAAATAGAGATAATAGTCAAAAACATTGTAATTCGATAATCTGATAATTGGAAAAGTGATGAACATATAGATGTAGGTTTTCTTTTATTTACAATACTGCCCCTCTGTTTGTGAGAAGGCACAGAGGTAGCATGCTACATTTGTAGCAGAGGATCCTTCCTAAAAAAAATGGAACAATTTGTAGAGCTGATTTAACTGAAAATTGAAGACTATATAGAAAATGTTGAGTTTGACTTGCTTAGGGAAGGATTCAGAGTTCAGATTTGAAAAAAAAAAAAATTTTAATTAAACAAGTAAATATTTGTAAGAAATTAGGAGATAATGTCATATTTTTACCGTAAAAAATAAATATATATTTTTTTTGTTGAACTTCAGGCCACCCGAGCCCCTACATAGATCCGCCTAGGGATGACAATGGGTATTCGTATGTCCGATACACGTGGGTACCCGGTTCGGGTATTTTAGATCGGGTACGGAGTCGGGGTCGGGCATGGGGTATGGGCGAAGGTACCTAAATGGGTACGGGGTCAAGATGGGGAGTGTGCAAAACTCAAACACGTTACCCGATATCCGACTATATAAAAAAACTAAAATGCTTTTTATTAAAATTTAATGTGACATTTCATCATAATTACCAATATCATTATAAATATTTTATTTTTATCCCCACTCCACTCTAACATTATTTTGTTTATATTCCCAAACATTTATTTCTTTTATCATAACTTTTATTTAATAAAATAAATGTATTTTCTCTCTAAACTCTTCGTATCAATCTTTAAAAAAATTCTTCAACATTCTTTTTACATTTTTCTTCAACATTCTTTTTACATTTTTCTTCATTTTCCAAGAACTACATCAGTATACTTACAAGTAATGTTTTTGTTTGTTGTTTAACATTTTAATATTATTAATTTTATTATGTATGACAGTTATGTTTCTTCTATTTTAACCTATACAATTTTTTAAGTTTGTAATCGGGTCCTCGACGAATCAGTAATGGGGATATAAATAAAGATACCCGTCGTGTCGGGTAGTAGAATAAAAATTGGGTTCGGGATGACTACTTCATTATTCGACGAGTAGTGTATCCATTGTCATCGTTAAATTTGCCACTGTACAGGTTGGCTTACTTACGATTTATTTGAAAGAAAAAAAAATCAGGTATCAAATAACAATTAATCATTTTATAATAATACTTTTTTCAATAATCACCCATCAATTAATGGAAGAGTATTGTTAAAAAAATGTTTAGTGGTTTAAACTAAAATGAGAAAAGTTTTAATTTTTTCAAGAGGATTAAATTATTGTTTATATGAAAAACCTAGTCGATCTAGTCATTTATATTTTTCTTTACTTTTTGGAAAGATTTTAGAATGATTTATGAATTTCTAAGAAAAAAAAAAGTCTATTGATCAATTGTTTCTTTAATCTATTAACGGTATTCATATAACGTAACCTTTACACTACACTCTATAGGTATCGTACATATTTTATAAAATATAATTAACTATTTTAATAATAAATATGTTTTATCAAAGAATGATTGAAATTGAGTGATAATAATTTTCTTAAAAAAATAAATAATAACAAATATGTTATTAGACTAAAATAAAATATTTTAATTTAAACATGTTTGACAGAATACTTTAGCTAGTTAATTCACCAATCTAATTATGATGGTTTTAAGTACATATATATCATTATGATTAAATTAAATTTTCATAATTATACGTTTTGAAAAAATTATAATTATTCTTGAATAACCAAGAATATAATTAACTTAGGACACTTTTAAAATATTAAATTAATTGTACAATGTAGTAATATAATAAAATAAATTTTAAGAGCAATTTTACAAGTTGAAAAGAGATGCATAGAAACAAAAATTAGATTATAATTGGTTCAAAACCAATCCAAATAAAACACTCTAAAAGCTAGATTCAGAAATTCAGGAAATGTGTATAATTATTAAAAAGCAAATTAACTAAAGTTATGAATGTAACAATTCAGAAGGAGGAGGAGCTACAAACCTCATTCGATGTATTTGTGAGCAACAAAAAACAAGCACATTACTGAAAATAATAGAATTGATATTCAGCAAAGTTTGGAGAATAATCTTTTAATCGGGGGTTGGTGCACCTTGGTTGAGCTCAGCGAACCTCAACCCAACACGCATCGAATGCTTCAAGAACTTCTCTGCACATCGACGAACGCAGGTCTCCTCTTGTTTGTCAAGAGACTTGCGCCTGAACGAGTCAACACAGTCGCTGAAACATCTCTCCACTAGTGAATTATACATCCTCAAACTGCATGTATATAGCAGTAGTTTCAAACCATTAGAAGAAAATAAATAGAATGCCCAAATAGAATAAACTCTTAGTATCAAATTTTCAGACAAGTCCCCATTTGATATCAATTGACACTTGTTAGATATTGGGTTATTTGAAATCCAATATGTATTAGTTAGAGTGTCTGATTCTAAAGCCGAGGTCGAAATAATGAACAAAGAAAATTGATCAATATCTGGTTTCCAATCTCAACCAACATTTCTTGTGATTGAGATTGGTTTAACATAAAAATGGTTTCCAGATAGTTTGTGTGTATTACCTGTCTTCCTCCTATGGAATGAATACACTTAATTAGAGAATTTTCTACTATGATTGAAGACATTGATAAAGTTAAAAAAGCAGCAGCACCTTTTGTCAATTCAAATAAACATATTGAACAATTTCCAATCCAATCAAGCCAACTGAATCTGTCTATGTGAGATTATTCAAAATCAAAGAAGATAAATTCACAGAAAAGATCATTAGTGTTTCTACAATACAGGAATCACACACATCAATCCAACTTAATCAATCACCAAATATTATGGACAATCAGCAATGAAATCATTCTCCAGATAATAAAGGATCTGAAACTGTGAATGATAGAGTAATTGCAAATTATTCACTCAATACAATTGCTATTACACGACATATAGTTCTACAATCCAATTAGGGTTCTTCACTTCAATTACTCCCTATTTCAATCCATCACAGCAAACATGTATCAGATAGAACGTAAATCAGCAACACGAGTCATAGGTATGGAACTAGATGGATTCTAGATACTCTAATCCGCCATATACACACATATATAAACAGAGAGGGAGTGGTACCTATCACGGATCTGGAGCTGATCAATCATGGATGCCATTCTCAGCTTGTCTTCCTCTGGAAGAGAATCAAGATCTCCAAGCATGCTCTTGTCCATTTTTCTGTATCCCGCTCGGCGGCTCTCTCCAGAAAGAAATTCTAGTGGAGAAATAGCTTCGTCTATCTATCTCTCTTTCTTTAAAACCCTAATGGATACGTGTGCAAGTATAAAAATAATATTTCACCCAGTTTATTTGAATCATCTAATTAAAAAAATAATTGTTACTTTTTTCTAGATAATAATATAAAAAAATAAATTAAAATTAAAATAATTTTCCCCGTTTCTTATTTATTCAAGGCAAATTATAATGAACATTATCAAACTATTATAATGTATTTTCTAATTATTTATATTACTATTTTATATATATATATATATAATATTTTATTTTTTATTTTACAGATTTGTCAAATTAAGTTTCTAATAGCAATTAAAAGTTCAAACATCTTTTCCAAATCTTATTCGAGTTTTTTTTTTTAATTTTTCTCTTGTTAATAATTTAACTATGAAATTTAAAATGAAGTGGAGGTTAAATTAGTGATATTTATTTATAATAAAGGTCTAAAATCTCAATTGTATCTTTATGTTTCTAGTTTTAATTGAGTTTATTTGATTCATCACTAATTAAAAAATATTTCATTAGAGTTAATTTGAAAAAAACTAATTAAAAATTATTAAAACTATATTTTATTTTTTGAATAATAATGTAAATTACTTTTTAAATTATAATCCCCAGCTCTTTACATCTCTTTTTTTAAAAAAAAAAATTAATAAGAAAACAAATTATAATATGAAATAAGAACCAAAGTTTGCCAATCAAATGCAAGTTTTTATAATTTAAAAATTAAATAAAAATGCAAATTAAATTTTAATTGCATCTATATCTATATATTTAAACATTTGTTCCATAAATAAACAATTTTATTCTTTACACCACAATCATACTTAAGAAATTGGCACAAGACAATGATAAACCAAATTAAGCTAAAAGCCAAAGTCAATGAAAGTATTTGATCAAAATATTGCATGTTTAGGCCTCACTTAAGTGGGTCATTGGTAACATAATTCAAACAGAATACTAAAAAGCTTATGAAACATTTGGGTAATTATTCGATAAATGAACCAACCCCAATCGACGAAACACAAATATGGACCTCATCTTTGAACCCTTCAGAAAATCACCTGTATAAGATTAAAGTAAAATTCAAGAAGGTGCAATTGCCAACAAAAAAAGGAAATATAAGATTTTCATAACAGCAGAAGGTTCATCATCATTATCATTATCGAAACAAGACAAAGTTAATGACCAAAATGTATGATTATTGACCAAAATGTCCAATAGTGCTTGCCTGGTGAATTCATGTTAGTTGAAGCTATATAGGAAACTCAAAACCAGATAATAAGATATAACACATAAACTCGTTAAATTGTTCATAGAATATGTAGTAGCATCAACCCTAAGCATAACACGAACTTCTTATAATTTCTGCTCTTATTGGGAGATAAATGCAAAATGGTCATGTGGAAGATGAAGGGCAGTCATATAATGACTTTGTTCTATCAATGCACAAGCAACTCAACCGAATAACATGAAAGTAAAAGAAATAATGGACGAAAACAGTTGGAATCCTTTGTTTTAACTACCTAAAATTCAGTACATTCTATTAGAGAAAGAATACATAAAAATAGTATTCAAGGTGCTACTTTGTTATGAACACCCATGGTCCCATGTATTATACAAGTTAATAAGATCATGTATGCAAGATTGACCAAAATGCCCATTGGTGCTTGCCTAGTATTCCTGCTAACTGAAGATATATAGGAAACTGAAAACCAGATAATAAGATATAGCACATAAGGCACAACCCTAAAGATGGCATAACACGAACTTCTTATAATTTATACTCTTATTGGGATATAAATGCAAAATGGTCATGTGGAAGATGAAGGGCAGTCATATAATGACTGTTCTATCTATACACACACTACTCAACCGAATATAATATGAAAGTAGAAGACATAAACTTTAGTACATTCTATTCAAGGGTGCTACTTTGTTATGAACACCCATGTATTATACAAGTTATACAATCACGAATCTTTTAACTAATTGATGGGCTATATCAATCACATTAACCACATAAATAAATTCCAATCACTATAGTCTAAATGATAAAACATTCTAAATGTTCACAATAAGATGTGTAACTTTGGGGATTTGCATCTAATTGATATGTCAGTTCGATTTCAAGAGAAAATTTCACAACTTGTGTCAATTGAAAACACCCCAAAGACTAACAACGAAGTGCATAGAACAAATAGACAATTAGCATAAGTGGCATAGACCTATTTGTTATATTTCCATCTGCTATATATACATACATGCATCAAAATTGCTCAAACCCTAGAAACAGATATGAAACCCGAAGCTTCGTTTCAGCAAAGAGCAAGATGAAATGAGCTAAAACTGACACATAGATGAAATTCATCCGGCATTAATCAGATTTACATACAAGATTCACCTTTTGTGCCTCTGCACGAATGGAGAGTTCTTCGCGTCCTCCTCTGCACGAAATTGGATACAGAAAAGGTCAGTTCAATTTATTAATCGAAGAAGCAGTCAATCCTGATAAAATCAAAGATAAGAGGAGTGTTATATATTTACCGGTGAGATTGAGAGATAACTTGGTGATGATGGAGCCGGTGACGGCGAAACCGACAAGGAACGGCCAGTTGCGGCTCCATTCTCGGCGGAAGAAGATGGGCCATGGATCAAATTTCCTCATCTTTCCTTCAAATTCTTTGCTTCGATTTCTCTTCTCTCTCTCTCAAATCAAAAGTCTCAATACGCAGCTTCGTGGTCGCAGATAGCTAGAGAAAAGGATTTTAGGTTATTGGCGCGTGTAATTTTGTCCTACCTAACGCGCGTGAATATTTAGAAACGAATTATTATTAATTACAAATATTTTGATATAAATTTTGTCTCAAACTTTATTTTTATAATTCAATTATAAAAAAAATTAATAATAATAATAATAAAATATATAAGTTTTAACTTTTTTTTTTTTACAAGAAAATTAACATTACCCATAGTCATGGACCTGGCCCGCTTCAACTCAAGGTGACTTTAAGATTGAGTTGACTTCAAGATGGAATCAATAAAAAAAAAAAGTTTTAACTATACTCAAATAAATAACATTTATAAATGTTTTATAAATTATTGATCGGAAATTTATAACATTTTTAAAACAGACTTTTGATTTGTCTATTTTATAGAGTAGATCATATTACAATAATAAATTTGACAAATATATGAGTTATATTATGACTTTGCATGTTGTAGAATAAGAAGATATTTGAAAATTATGTAGATGAGTTTCTAAGATTGTGATGGCATGATAAAATTATTATTATAAACATGGACTGACCATCTATATAGATTATGTTGTATTGAGCTTAAACTCAATCTAAATAAATTTTTATACATTTTTATGTTTTAAAAATACTCACTTACTTGTATTAGTTATTTAATATTCATTTTTATATTAAGTTTAAACACTTTTATTCAAAATATTATATTAAGTTAAAGTCGTTCCTAACTTTGATTTATGGTTTATATATTAAGACAAATTCTTAGTAGTAAATCATCACTATAAATATAAATGGTCTCATAATTGTCTTTTTTACTCGTTCGTCAAGTTACAATACTCGTTTCTCTATGTGGGTGTTTGATGTTAAAATGTGTCATTTTAAGATTAATTATCCAATAAATAATACTAAGATATTTAATTGAAGCCTTCAACTTTCATTATTTAAAGGAAGATGGTTGCAACCCTTTATTTGTTTAGATTAATAATATTGAGTTATTCTTGTTTTTATTATTGTTATCAAAATTGTAACAATATTTCCATAAAATATTCAAAATTGTGTTATCAAAAGTTAAATCAAATTCACCAATGAGCAATTCCACACCTCAATATTCAAATTTTGTATTATAATAAACGAGCGAACAAGATTTTAAAAATTTAACTCGATGTTTTAAAAGTATTTGTCTTTCTTTTATTTGTAATAAAGATTTGAGTGAAAAGTTTTACTTAAATAGAGGAGTTCACCCCATAATTCGAAAGAATACACATACACCTAAGAGCAAGTGCATCAGTTACTTTAAACACAACCATATATATGCTATATTAGAATTTAAAAAAAAAAAAATTCTTCAAAAAAGACCATACATTAGTTAATCTAAACATTAATTCTAAAATAGAAAATTCTAAAATTTTGACTCTACTAGTTTAAATTTAGCATACTAAATACAAATTCTATAATTTTTTAATAATTCTTTCTCTCTTATTAAAATAATAGATTTTGGAGGGAATAAATATTTTATAATTTTATAGGATAGAATTGTAAAATTTAGAGTAGCTGATGTATTGACTAGTTAAAATTTGAAATGCTAAAATAGGTTTATGTTGTTTTAATGTATTTTAGATACTCAGATTTAGAGTAGCTGATGCAGTTGTTCTAAGAACATTACATTGGTATAAACAGTTAGATTAGATCGATTTCTACACTAAAATACTAAAATGCACAGATAAACAGTTAAAGTCGGTTTAAAAACTTTTTAACGTCAGTTTCAGTTTATTTTGATCGTTTAGGGTTTAGTCGGTTAAAATATCGATTCGTTACAGTTTCATTCGTTCGCAAAAAATGGTTACTAAATAATATAATTATACATCATTTTGTTTGAGCAAAAATTATATCAATTATGTATACTAGTTTTGGAAAATTATTACCAGCCATGTATAAATATATATATTGCAATTTAATGGTTAAAAAAACAAATATTAAAAAAAAGTTCAGGCATCAACTATAAGTTGTACATAATATATATTTTTAATTTTATTTTAACTATGGCCTTGTTCTCTTTGGGTTTTTTAAAAACCCAAATCAAATCACTTTTCCAATCAATCACTTCTCACCAATCACATCACTCATTTCATTAACTAAAATACTAAAATATCCTCTAATTTAAATTATTATATTATATTTTATTTATATATATCAATACCATTTAAGTCTTTTTACCAAAAAATAATCATTACCTCCTCAAGATCATCACCCATCAATCAATTTTTATCTCTTTTGATTTTTTAAAAAGCCCCTAACCGAACAAGGCCTATGATTCGATTGGTTGGACCTAGAGGTGCAAACGAACCGAATCGAACCGAATAATACAAAAAAAATGATATTCGAGCTCGAGCTCGAAAATTATGAATGGTATTCGAATTTGATTCGAAGTTCGAAAATTCAATAAAATTTGGCTCGAGCTCGATTCGAAATAAAGTTCGAACTCGAGTTCGATTCGAATTGTTCGAACCTTGATTCGAACAACTTCGAATCATAGCTCGAAATAATTCAAATTCGAGTTCGATTCGAAATATGTGAACATATTAATTCGAGTTCGATTCGAAATATGTGAACATATTCAAATTTGAGTTCGATTCGATTCGAAAAAAATAAAAATAAAAAATATATAAATATTAAATGAAAGTTCGCGAACGGCTCGTGAATAATCGAACAAAATAATTTAGGTTCGAGTTCGGCTCGAAATATTATCGAACATATTCGAATTCGGCTCGAATTCGATAGATTCGAACTCGAATCAAATATATATAGAACCGGCTCGAAAAGCTCGTGAGACAGCTCGGTTCGTTTGCACCTCTAGTTGGACCCTACTAAACCGAACAACAAAATTATTAGGTTCTATTTAGCTATTTATAAATAGTTGATTATTCAATTGATTTTCAAATTGTTTTGACTAGTTCGATTCAGTTTCGAGGAATGGGTGGATTTTCTTTTATTCCCTCAAACATGTTATATTAATTATATTTAAGAGTTCAGATTTTGATTTTTGTTTTTTTAAGAAAATTATAAACTATTTGTTTATGTACTTAAGAAGGGGTCTGTCTCACTTCAAAAATAAAATATTTTATTTGATAAGATTTGGCTTGTTTTGATTGAAGTTATTCAGATAATTTTTTATTTGGTATTAATCATAAAAAGTTTGATTATTAAATAAAAAAACTTAAAAAAACATATAACTAGTATTTTAATTATTCAATTGATAAAGGGAAATGGTTAAGGATAATATATAGTTTATTTGAAAGAAGTATTCATCTAAATAAATATATTTTAATTTTTATAATAATATTTGAATATTATATTTGGTTTACATTAAAAAGCACACATTAATAATATATTGTCTGTCGCGGATTACCATCTAAATCCGTTGATTCACAACACATCCAACGGTGTAGAGTATTATCTAATAAGTTCACACTTAACTTTGACGCGGATCGAAGAATATGACGCGGATTATAATCTCCATCCGTTGATTCATACATTTAATCCAACGGCCAAAACTATTTCCAAATCAGAATCTCCCCTTTATAAACTGCAAATCGCAAACTAAACCATATCACCAATTCCATTAAATCAAATAATCAAATATCTCTCTCTCTCTAAAAACAATGTCTGGACGTGGTAAGGGAGGCAAGGGTTTAGGTAAAGGAGGAGCAAAACGTCATCGCAAAGTTCTTCGCGATAACATCCAAGGAATTACAAAACCTGCGATTCGACGACTTGCTCGAAGAGGAGGTGTGAAGAGGATTAGCGGTCTGATCTATGAAGAAACTCGCGGCGTGTTGAAGATCTTTCTCGAGAATGTGATTCGTGATGCTGTTACTTATACTGAACACGCTCGCCGGAAAACTGTGACGGCGATGGATGTTGTTTATGCTCTTAAGAGACAGGGAAGAACTCTTTATGGATTTGGAGGTTGATGAAGAAGCAATTGATGATGTCTTATTTAGGGTTTTAAGCTTTCTAATGTTGGCGTTTTACTGTGAAAATTTATCATCTGGATTTTGGAATTTGCTGTATAATTATTATCAGCCATTATGTTTAACGATCTGAATGAATTAGTTTATATAAATTTGATCATTTTCAAAAAATCCTGTCAGTTTATATTGATTGATTGATATGAAATTTATTAGCTTTGATTTGATAAAAGAGCCACCATGGATCTAACTTTTTTAAGTTGTAGATCAAATGCTGTCGAAATAAATATATTTATTAGAATAATTTTCACAAATTCGTAATTGAAATTGAATAAATATAAGATATGAATTTATTAACTTTATTTTTATAAGCACAACAAATACAAACAACTTTAAAAATATAAATATTATAAAGTGTTATAATCATAGCTCCAGGACCCTTTAAAGATTTTTTTTTTCCTTCTTGATGTTTGATATTTTTAATTGAAATGAAATATTCATATTATATTAAGTTAAGGGTTAGATAGTCCACGATAAGTGACCATTATAAAAGTTTATTAAATGTTTTTATTTTTTATTTTTTACATAATATCCAAGTTAGTTTAAATATGTTATGTCCTAATTGTAATATTGTTTTTTTTTTTAATCTAAAACAAAAATTATATTTATTTATTATTATTTAATTGATGAAAAAACCTAAAAAGACACATACCATGAAAAGGCCCAATTAGTAAAGTAAAGCCCAAAACGACAGTCATCTTCTTCTTCTTCCTTCTGATAGCTTCTTTGCTTCTTCCGTCATCTCACCGACTCTCTCTCTCCTCTCTCTTCTGCATCTCATTGAACAACAATGGACGCCATAACCAAATTCTCAGTTTCTCACCGACCCTTAATCCACCGTATAGATTATTATAACAGATCATTTTTCTCTAAACCCATTTCATCTTTCTCATTTCCATCTATACCTTCACCGTCTTCCCGGAAGTTCACCATAACTTTAACCTCTGCAACCCCTAAACCCCAATTAACCACTCAAACCCTAAACCCATTCCCTTCCTCTCTCCTCAAAGCCACCGTCCTCGCCGCCGCGACATCTATCGCGACAACCGCCCTCTTATTTGCTAGGTTTAATCTCAAACCCGCAATTGCCGCTCCCATCCTGCCGCCGTCGTCTGCATCTGAAGAAAACTTATCCGAAGACGAGTCGTTACTGGAGAAAGAGAAGTCTCTCCAAGCCTACGCAGATGAAAACCCTAACGATGTTCAAGCACTAAAGTATCTCATGGAAGCCAAAGTGAAGAACCAGAAGATTGACGAAGCTATTACCATCGTCAATCGGTTGATAGAATTGGAGCCAGAAGAAGAGGAATGGCCGTTGTTGAAAGCACATATGCATTTCAAGAACGACCAAGCTGAAATTGCGTTGAAAGGGTTTAGTGAAATAGCTTCAAAGGATCCTCTTCGTTCGGAAGCTTATCATGGTCTTGTAATGGTGGCTTCTCAATTAGAATCTGAGAAAGAAATGAAGTCGATTGAGGAGAGAATATTGGAAGCTATTGAGATTTGCGAGAGAGATGAGAAGAAGAAAGAAGCTAGGAATTTGAGGCTGTTGATTGCTCAAATTCGGGTTATTGAAGGTGACTTTGATGGATCATTGAAGATTTATAAGGAGCTGGTTGAAGATGAACCTAGAGATTTTCGACCATATCTTTGTCAAGGTATAATTTACACATTGTTGAGGAAGAAAGATGAAGCAGAAGAACAATTTCAAAAGTATAGGAAGTTTGTTCCTGAAGAACATCCGTTTGTTGATTACTTTGATGAGAATATGATGGCCACCAAACTTTTTGCCCAGAAAGTTGAGAATGAAGAACGATCACAGCAAAATGTCTGACCCAGGTAGATGATGATGATGATGGTGATTCAGTATTTCTTTCAAATTCGCCATTTTTGTGATGATAATAATAACAGAGTTATGAGAACAATTTTCAGCTATGTTTCATAAACTTAATCTAGAGATATTGAGTGTTGTAAGTTTCTATTAATTATCCAGATTATACTGTTATCATGATTTGTTATAAGCAATCAAATGATGAAACCCATTTACTTTTTCAAAAAAACATCCATTTATAAGTCAAAAAGATTGCCCTTTTATGATAAAAAGCACAAAAATAATAATAACAACAATGTATGCATCATATAATATACTAGCCCAATCAACTTGTATGTTTGTATTGTTATGGAATTAGTTCCCTTTACCTTCATCTTCGTTCAAGATGCGATTCCTAAAATCAGAAACCATTCTCGGCAGACCTTCCCTGAGTGATACTCTCGGTTCCCAGTTCAATAGGTCTTTCGCCTTGCTAATATCTGGCTTTCTCTTATGTGGGTCGTCAGCTGTGTTTGGTTTGAATTCAATGGCTGCACTTGGATCAATTGTTTCTTTTACCACCTGCCCATAATTCGGTTATAAAATGAGAGTATGCCCATTTTGGTTGCTTGCAAATTCAAACCAAAAAACTATTTACAAACCTCAGCTAGCTCTAACATGGTGAATTCCCCAGGGTTTCCCAAGTTAAATGGACCTACATGTTCTCCTTCCATTAATGCCACCAATCCATTCACCTTACAGAATCACAAAACCCAATTCAATCAACTGTTCTAATTTGAATCTTACAATGATGACAAAAAGAGATACATACCAAGTCAGATACATATTGGAAGCTTCGAGTTTGCTTTCCATCACCATATACAGTCAATGGTTGTTTTCTAATAGCCTACAAACAAATATACCTCAAACTAAGAAAGGCTTATCGAGATTTCGATGTAGTAATATAAAGCAGCTCTGATTATGAAAGAACAAAAACCTGTGCAACAAAGTTGCTCACAACACGGCCATCATCCAAACACATCCTAGGCCCATAAGTATTGAAAATCCTAGCTATTCTGACCTGCAATCGAAAAAAGAAATGCGTTTGGTTTGCTTCATCGAAAAATATCAAGAAAGGCAGCTCAAAATACCTCAACACCTGCGCCTCGATGATAATCCATTGTCAATGTTTCAGCTGTCCGCTTTCCTTCATCATAGCAGCTCCTAACACCTATCGGATTAACATGTCCCCAATACGTTTCTTTCTGGGGATGCTCAAGAGGATCCCCATAAACTTCACTTGTGCTAGTCAACAAAAACCTAGCCCCTATTCTCTTTGCCAGACCAAGCATATTAAGAGTTCCCATTACATTTGTTTTGTAAATCTTGGTCAAGGATTCAAAATTCATCATCTAGTTTTATCGAAAAGCAATCGTGAAATATATATACAGAAAGAAAAGGAAACAATTGAAGGATATGATTGTCTTCACTGGATTATACTTGTAATGAACAGGAGAAGCAGGGCAAGCCAAGTGATAGATCTGATCAACCTCTAACAATATAGGTTCAACAACATCATGTCTAATAAGTTCAAACCTAGGGTTACCAAAATGATGCATAACATTCTCCTTCCTTCCAGTGAAGAAATTATCGATCACAATCACATCATCTCCTCTCGCGATCAACTTATCAACCAGATGACTACCGACGAATCCGCCGCCGCCTGTAATAACAATCCTCAAACGCCGCCGGCCAATTCCTACGGGAACTCTACCACCAACCTCTCTCCCGGCGTAATTCCCTCGGTATTGCGAGGACGAATCACGTCCGTATAGAGAAACCGATCTGGGAATCGAGGAGTGGAACTCAGTGGGGCCGATGCGGGAGAGGGTAGGTTGGAGAATGAAGAAAGTGGAGCCGATTAGAATTCCGACGAGGACGAAGAGAAGACGCTGTTCTTTGAGGAGGTAGTTGATGGATCTAGGGAGAGATCTTGGATGCTTTTGGATCTTTGGAGAGTATGGAGGTGTGATGGCCGACGACGGCATCTCCTCATCTCGCCGATGATTGATGCTGGACTGTTTGTAGAGTTGTTTCATGGTTGAATTTGGATCGATTGGTGGAATGAAAATCAGGTTGAGAAATGTGAATTGGGAGAGATGAAACAGGAAACCAGTTGGAGGGAAAGTGGAGTTGGGTAAGCCACTGCCATCATCTCTATATGTTAACTTACTTAATTAACCTCATTTCTTTTAATACTTTCTTAATTTTGATCATATAACCTACTTTAAATTTGAATAACTAATATTAATTTTTTTTTATTAGCTATTGAATCAGAGAATGATGTGCTCTCGCAAACCCGTGATTTTGGTCTCTTAAATCGAAAATTTCAACACGGGTAAGAAAATGAAAAGTACTAGGACAATAATACGTGCAAACCATCTCTTATTATGCATTAGTTTTTTTAGTGTACATGTTTATTTTTCCCCCCAAAACATAGCCCGAAAAGATTTGTCATTATTTGGCAACGTCAACCGGTAGTTGAAGTTCTTGCCATCCGGTACAATGTTGAAGAACGTGCTTAAGCGTGTCGTTTGCGGCTGACATGGTCCACGAAGGGTAGTATTCGCTAGGATGAAAAATGTGATCCGATGATGTCGAAATTGTTGGCATACCATGTTGAGTTCCATCGACAAACCAGTCCCCTTCCGATTTTATATGACCTGATTTTGCTTCCTCCTTATCAGCAGCCTGACAAAACAAAAAACATCATGTAAATAGATTGTTCCATTCCAATTTTAGAAACAGTTAAATCAGTTAATGGTTATTATAACCTTCTCTGTAAGATACTTGAAAGCCACTCTTTTCTCTCCAGCTTCATATACATTGCACTGCGAGTAAATCTGGTTTTCAAGGAATAAAAAACACAATCATACGAGAAAAGAAATAGGTAGTTATCAAGAGTTATTAACTACTACAATGGTTTACCTGCGACTCTACACTAGCACATACCGCGTAAATACCCCAGTTTCTAGTATAGTTGTTGTACAAATGTACTTTAGCAAACCTGACCCTAGGATGTCGCTGACGTGTACCGTCGAAGAAACAATGATGAATGGTTACACGGATGCACCTATCCTCTACGTGAGAAGGGTCGGCTCCGATGAGTATTGTCTTGTTATGGTTTGAGAAATGGCATCTGTCCCATAATCCCATTTAGTAATGTGAAGAGTAACTTTGATTAGATAATTGTTTTTCTTGATATACCTTGATATTGTAACGTCGGTACTCTGTCTAGTGATATCAATGAGACCGTCGTCGTAATTGCTAAGGCTGCAACGATCAATCCATATGTTCTTTGACTTGGGCTTTATTTGGATTCCATCAGCATCAGGACCTTTGCCACCTTCAAACTCTAGATTGGATATGATTACATTCTCACATTCTTTCAGCCTCAAACCTTTTCCTGTTAGTTTTACTCTTTGGCCACGACCATCTATTGTCTTGTTCGAGGAGACACTTAAATATGATCTTAGTTCAATGGTTCCTGAAAGTTTGAACACAATCCATAGAGGCTCTTTTTTGCGACATCCATCACGGAGTGATCCAGGACCATCGTCTGCACCAAATCTGAACTTGTCAAACATTCCATTTCTTTTCATAAACAAATACAAATTTATTCTTTCAATTTATCAAGCAAGTTCAGTCCTAATTCAACATTAATGAAAGTAAAATGGTGTGATTATGATCCTATTGATCTAGATTATTGTATTATCTTATACTTAATTTGGTGTCAATAATATTTTGGATTATGAACAATTATTCAAATTATTTTTTAATTCACTGTCATTCTCACAAATAGAGATTAAATTTATTGTTTTAGATGATCCATCTCATAATATGATAAGAAATATGCAAATTTCCATAATCCAGAGGTCATAAATTATTCACAGATAGCAATCGAGGTCATAAACAGAAGAAAAAATGGTTATGAAATCATAAACTCTCGAGAGTTTCAGATCAAAGAATAGCATGCTTCAATTCAACTGTAGAGATCATAAAGCTTGTGCTTAATATATACAACTTCAATAGTGGATTAGCATTTCTAATGATATTAAGCTACCAACAAGCAGAGTAAACCATGAATATGTCAATGGAAGGATGAAATTATTCATAGATAGCAATTGAGTTCAATTTCTGTAACAAACCGAATAGGAATTCGTTATGAACTCATAATAAACTCTCCAGAGATTAGATCAAAGAATATTATACTTCAATTCAACTGTAGAGATCATAAAGCTTGTGCCTAATATATACAACTTCAATGGTGGATTATCAATTGTAATGCTATTAAGCTACTAACAAGCAGAGTAAACCATAAATGTGTCAATGGAATGATTAAACTATTCACAAATAACAATCGAGTTCAATTTCCGTAATAAACAGAAGAAGAAATCGTTATGAAATCATAATAAACTATCCAGAGATTCAGATCAAACATTATCATGCTTCAATTGAACTGTAGAGATAGAGAAACCAGGAATAAACTGACCTTCCAACGTAGTAACGTGATAAAGTGGACCGTGAAGACCGCCGATGGCAGAGCGGCCGAAACCTTCGGCTTGACCGGCGAGAGCTCGGAGAGAAGAATCGACGTTCGCATAAGGCAGAGATGGAGAATCCATTTTAGATTTAGCTTCTTCCACTCTTTGATCTTGGCCTTTATGCTTATCGGTTAGGGTTTTTGCATCATTAAGGATAACTCCGTTATCAACTCTGTAACCGCTTTTGCGTGACTGTAGACAGCCATTGCAGTTTCCCATCGATGAGAGAATTTATAGAAACGTCTTTTCGGACTGACTGAGCTGAAATGCTTTAGCAGATCTCTCTCTCTTGTAGCAGAGAAAGAGAGAGAGCCCCACATTTCTGCTGCCGACAGTTTCTTCCATATCCATTGAAAGCGACGAATCTATGAGTCGGCAATTAGGCATCATGTATTATTTGATTTCTCTAGAAGATGATAGCATTTTGACTAAGCCCCTGAACTTTTTCTCTCAAGTGACTTAAGTCCCTAAACATTTATTTAATTTATATAAGATTAATAGGAGATTAATATTCGATTAATTTTTGAGAAACAATTATTATTAATTTTTTTATCAAGTATCATGGGTGTAAGGGTTAGTCGAATTTGTATAAATGAGATTAAACATTAAAAAGAATATTTAAATTTGATATAAATGAGATTAAAATATTTTAATAATAGATTTTTGATTTTAGGATAATTCAAACAAAATATCCAAGTCTTTTCCCAAAAAAAAAAAAAAAAATCCAATTCTGTACAAAATTTTGTATGTATTGTTATAATTTATTGTTAAAATAATTTTATATCATTTTTGTTGGAAGATATTTGAGTGTTCAAAATTATATCTAAAATTTCATTTTTTTTCATATGGTATGAAAAAATGTTATATTATTTATTAGGATGAGCTAGAATTATTAGAAGTGTTCATTATTTTTAAGCTAATTTGAATTCAAATAAAATTTTTATTTGATAATTCGAATTCATTTTATTTATTTTAATTATATATATTCTATAATTTATTAAATATAATTAAATATAAAATAACCGAATTCGAATCGGTTTGGTTCAGTTTGGTTCGGTTTTTAAATTGACTTAAAAAAATAAAACATACCGAACTAAAAAAGACGTGAACATAACCAATGAACACCCCTCTACTGAAAAAAGAACTCAAATCATGGAGGTCGAATAACCCGAAAGCCGAATCAATTGTCTACCCTAGGTGGAATGAATGACGACTAAAATATAATATTTTGTGGAGTATGGCTAAGATTCATCGAATTATGTTTAAGTTTGGAAGCAGTTGCTTAAAGTTTGAATTAAAACAACTAATGCGTGAGACCTACCTATTTTGATTATTTTTCAGTGAAATATGTGGTTAGAGTAAAATGTAAGTTATTATTGAAAGTATAGGGAGTTAATTGTTTTAATCTTGAATAATGAATAGTATATTTTATTCTTACTTTCTTATGTCATTGACCTTTTAAAAAATAATTAAAATTAATTCTAGGATGTAAAGACAACACAAGTTGTATTTCTGTTATATGATTGATAACTGAAATTGTTCAGTTAGTTTCTATTCGCCACTGCTCATAGATACAGATACTCTTTATCCCTTAGATCCTGATCGGCCGGATCGGTAAAGCATGGAAACGATGTCATTCACGGTGCCGCTAGCCGCCGTTCTTCTTCTCCTCCTCTTCGGCCCTACTTCCGGCGAGATTAAGAACCTGAAGATCGAATCCGACACTCGGCCGATGATTCTCTTCGAGAAATTCGGTTTCACACACACCGGTCAGGTCACCGTCGCCGTATCAAAAGTCTCCGTCATCTCCTCAATTGCCAGTCCAGATCCAAACCGTCTCGGCTTCTTCCTTCTATCTGAAGAATCATTAATCCAAGTTATCATGGAAATGCAGTCAGATCTCAACCTCTGCGTTCTCGATGCGAGGTATATTAACCTACTTTTCACCTTCTCCGATCTGTCTCCTCCTCCAAGTGCTTCATTCAACAGTTCGTATCCAATCACCTGGCCTAACGAATACAGTCTATTCTTCGCCAATTGCGGACCTGAAAGTCGAGTAACCATGGATGTCTATACAGAGATCTATAATCTAGACGCAGGCGGAGAGAAGGATTACCTTTCCGCAGGCATTACACAGCTTCCAAGTCTATTTTTCGTTTTCAGTCTCATATATTCAACTTTCCTTATTATCTGGATCTATGTCTGTTTTGGTAATAAGATAACCGTTCAGCGAATCCATATTCTAATGGCAGTTCTACTTCTGATGAAGGCGTTAAACCTAATCTGCGCAGCTGAGGATAAACATTACGTGAAAGTTACAGGTACTCCTCACGGATGGGATGTTCTGTTTTACATATTCCAGTTTATCAGAGTGGTGTTATTGTTCACTGTAATTGTTTTAATCGGAACTGGATGGTCGTTCTTAAAGCCTTTCTTACAAGAAAAGGAGAAGAAGATCTTGATGATTGTGATTCCTCTTCAAGTTCTAGCTAATGTAGCTTCAATTGTGATTGGAGAAACAGGACCATTTATCAAAGATTGGGTGACATGGAATCAAGTGTTTCTACTTGTCGATATAATCTGTTGCTGCGCTATAATCTTCCCCATTGTTTGGTCGATTAGATCATTGAGGGAGACTTCGAAAACTGATGGAAAAGCTGCTAGAAACTTGGCGAAACTAACATTGTTCAGGCAATTCTACATGGTCTTAATTGGATATCTTTATTTTACGAGAATAGTTGTGTTTGCTTTGAAGACAATCGCGGCTTATAAGTATCAATGGGTGAGCAGTGCGGCCGAGGAGATTGCTAGCTTTGCGTTTTACGTGGTAATGTTTTATATGTTCATGCCGGTTGAGAAAAACGAGTATTTTGTGATCAATGAAGAGGATGAAGAGGCTGCTGAAATTGCTCTTAGGGAGGAAGAATTTGAGCTTTAATTAATATTTACTGGTATGATCATCTTCTTACTACTGTTCTTTTTATATAAGTTAGTTAAATATGAGAATAACACAATTTTGTCAATAAAATGGTATATTTTATTTTTTCTATATCTATTCAAAATTTATTTCATTTGAATCAAACAAAATGCAGAACAAATGTGTTCATATGATATGATATCATACACCATTACCCATATTAAAAAAATTCTCCTTCATCTTGTTTGGTGGATCTGTGGCGCCAAAAAAGTAGATGGTTTAAGAATACAGAAGAGACCTTCTTAAGCATCATGACCAAAGGCGATGAACGTCTTGGACCAAGTCTCCTAGTTCTCCTCCTCCTTCTATTCCTTCTCAAACCGAATTTCTTAAGCTTTTTTCCGGCATGACGAAAGGATTTCTTGATCCGAACTGGGAGAGTTTCTTTCTTGCTGAAAGTGTAGCTTTTCAGGAAATATTGCCGGCTAGAGATGCCATTATCTTCTGTAAAAGGCGATTGTGGTTCCCCGACTTTGAACACTACCGAGTTCATTATGATATTGATCTATCGAATCAAATCGAATAGATGATGATCATGAAATGAGGAGAAAGAGGAGATGGTATCCCATCATGATGAATGATGATTCCGTTTGAATTGATCAATTTCGAATTGGGATCATAGGGATAACTGTTTGCTTTGGTGGAGCTTAAATATGTTTTTTATTTGTTTTCTATTTTTAATTATGTCTAAAACAATCCTCTTTTTGTTTTTGTTTTTGTTGTTCATTGGAAGATAAGATTAACTATATTTAGAGTTGCATTTGAAACATCTTATTAGATAGATAGTACTAAATTTAGGGAATGCTTGGTAATTTTACAACTATTATTACGGATGTGTCATGATGTTAAAATAATTATAAATCACTTAATAAATAATGTTATATATATATATATATATATATATATATATATATATATATATATATATATATATATATATATATATATATATATATATATATATATATATATATATAGTTGTATTGGATTTCAAAATTGTTTTATTTTATTATTATTTTCTTCTAGTCTATCACTCACTTGATGAGTTCTCATATAGGGGAAATTGGACTAAATGACCCTAAAGATAGGGTCATTTGCATCCGTGGTCACTAATAATTAAATTTAATCTGGTGACCACTTTATTTTTTTTTGACAGAATTACCCTTTTCGCGAAACGCGAAGTGAATTAGGTTAATATAAATACTTAAAATTTTCATTTCCTTCATTTTGTTTCTCTCTCTTCTCTCTCTTCTCTCTTTTCTTTCTTTGTTCTTGTTTGTCGGCGGCGGCGACGGCGAAAACTTCGGCGACGGCGACTACGACTATTCCCTGTTAATCTAAAAAGATAAGAAAATCTTAACCTGAATCGATGTTTATAATACAGATTTATATTCTTATTTCCATATTTTCATTTCAAACTCTAACCCTAACCCAAATCGATTTATGTTCATGTTTCCAGTATCTCCATCTGAAAATCCTAAATAAATTTATGTTTATATTGTCTATTATCTTCATTTCAAACGATTTATATTGTTCTTAATCAAACTCTAACTCTAAATCAAATAAATCTGTTCATATTGGTTTATATTGGTTCATATTGGTTCATATTTGTTCATATTGGTTCATTTTTTTGTTCTTATGTCGATGATGATATTTGCAGATCATATGGGTTCTATTTCGCAAAGTGCTTCTCGTTACGCGAAGGGCTTCTCGTTACGCGAAGTGCTTCTCGTTACGCGAAGTGCTTCTCGTTACGCGAAGGGCTTCTCGTTACGCGAAGGGCTTCTCGTTTCGTCATATGGGTCTGGATTCAGTGAAGAAGTACTTACAGCAAGACGGAAACCGGCTAAGTGTCGACGTTATAGATGAAGGATTTTCTCAATAGTCAATACAATTTTGTTGTTTTTATTTAGGTGTTCTATAATTATATGTTAAAGGGTTTATTTATAGAATTGCATTTTGAAAGGGGGGAGACATAGAGAAATTGAGATTGGACTTGGATAAACTTCCCTTCATATTAAGGGACTTTAATCCAATTTGCATTATTAAACCTAATCCTAATGGACATTAAAATAAGCTTCATTTCCTCAAATTCTCTAATTAAAATGAAGCTTCATTTTTCTTTTGTCTGTTTTATTTTTTTAATCAGATATATATAAAGTTTTTCTAATTATTAATGTAATATTGTACTTTCATCCTGTTACCTAAAGAAATCAAATGATAAACATATTTTTGTTATTTACAATTTGGGATAGAAATTTAAGACAAAACTCACCAAAATGTAATGTTTTTATCATTCATACTCACCAAGAAGTTTCAAAATAGACTAGAGAGTTATCATATATAAAGCTATAAAAAAACAAAAAATGGAGGACCAGTCTAGTTATTATTTGAACAAATAAGATATATCTTTTCTTTGGATATTGGTGGTAGTCTATTATGGAAATGAAGAATTGTTCTCATTCACCTAATCATTCACCTAATATTTTCTTTGTCCTCGTCAATTTGTTCTAGTTGTTCATATTGCGCACCATCACGCCCATTATTATGATTGTCTGATTTTCTTTGTCCTCGTCGACGACATTCATGTTCATACAATCCCTCCACTTCATCCTCCGGTTCATCACGATCCTTTGGCTTCTCATAAGATCGCTGACGAGATTTCTCCCTATCACCCTCTCTATCTCTTCCCTTTTCACGGGATTTTTCCCTACACATGATGGGGTGAACATTAGAATCATTCATATCAAATGCACAAACTGAAATTCAGATTAAAAAAACACTAACTGTGTTTGGGAGAGGTACAATTCCAATTCTTTTGTTTGTTTAACAATTTAAAACTAAGAATTCAAATGAAAGCACCAAGGGTGTATGTAGTATTACCGGTCTGCATGACGATCAGCCCTTTAGTATTCGTAGTGCCTATGTAGTATGTCCTTCGCGAAACGAGAAGGCCTTCGCGTAACGAGAAGCCCTTCGCGTAACGAGAAGCACTTCGCGTAACGAGAAGCACTTCGCGTAACGAGAAGCCCTTTGCGTAACGAGAAGCACTTTGCGAAACAGAACCCATATGATCTGCAAATATCATCATCGACATAAGAACAATAAGATGAACAAAAAAATGAACCAATATGAATCACTATGAACCAGTATGAACAAATATGAACCAATATGAACCAATATAAACCAATATGAACAGATTTAATTGATTTAGAGTTAGAGTTTGATTAAGAACAATATAAATCGTTTGAAATGAAGATAATAGACAATATAAACATAAATTTATTTAGGGTTTTCAGATGGAGATACTAGAAACATGAACATAAATCGATTTGGGTTAGGGTTAGGGTTTGAAATGAAAATATGGAAATAAGAATATAAATCTGTATTATAAACATCGATTCAGGTTAAGGTTTTCTTATCTTTTTAGATTAATAGGGAATAGTCGTAGTCGCCGTCGCCGAAGTTTTCGCCGTCGCCGCCGCCGACGAACAAGAACAAAGAAAGAAGAGAGAGAAGAGAGAGAAACAAAATGAAGGAAATGAAAATTTTAAGTATTTATATTAACCTAATTCACTTCGCGTTTCGCGAAGTCCCTTCGCGTTACGCGAAAAGGGTAATTTTGTCAAAAAAAAAATAAAGTGGTCACCAGATCAAATTTAATTATTAGTGACCACGGATGCAAATGACCCTATCTTTAGGGTCATTTAGTCCAATTTCCCCATATAGAGGGTTTCATAAAATATAGATATAACTAGAGTTTAAAGGTGAGAAAATTATCTATATTTTCGGTATATCGAATATTTTTACCAAAATTATGTTATTCGTATTTTATCGAGATTTCGATATACTAAAATTAATATGATAATATAATTTTTCTTATCCCAAATTTTTCTATAGGTAAACAGATACAAAATTAGACACAATATATATATATATATAGTGTGTAAAAATATTATTAAATGATCTCTATGTAATTCTAAGTCAATAAATTATCAATAATAATGAATTTAAACTTTATATATTATTAAGTGGTCTCTATATAATAATAATAACTCAACAAAATATCAATAATAATAGATTGGATTTAAACTTTTGAATTAGTTTGAGTATTTATATTTAAAAAATAATTAATTTTATTAAATTATTATAATATTTGTTTACATTTAAATTGTATAAAAATAAATAAATAAATTCAACATTTTAATGGATGAATGCAGTAATTAAATAATTAAAAATAAGAATTTTTATCCGAAAACTAAAATTAGAGTTTAGTTAAATATTTATTATTATTATTATTTTGTTTATGTCAATAAAAATGAAAAATATATATGTATGTGTATACGTGGAGTTTTGGTTCCCACTAACAGCAACAGTTTCTCTTAACTGTCACAACTCACTCGCTAAGAAAGAAGACGACGAAGCCGATTCTCTCTCCAAGGAGAAACCAGCTTGAGAACTCAATCAATGGCGATTTCTCTTCCACAAGCTTATCTCGCAAAAGTATCCATTCAAATTCCTTCCTCCACTCAAATTTTACTGAATCGCAATCATGATAGTCGCCAACGAGTCTTCTCTCACCGTCGCCAAACCTCAATCAGTAATGTCTCGCCCTTACGAAGTCCGGTAACTGTTTCTGCTCTCTCAAACTCTCAAGGTAAATGATCTATTAGTCAACTTATGAAACTAGGTTTATCTCTTGGAAGAAATTAGCTAGCTAGCTAGATGAGATAATATTATAATAATGACCTTTGTGAACATAAAACAGGAATTGGATCCACTTTGGTTGGTGAAGAGGTGGCTGATGTGTTAGATAGAGTACAAGTGTTTGATTTGAGTGGAAATTCCATCCTTATTTCTGATCTATGGAAAGATAGAAAAGCTGTTGTTGCATTTGCTCGTCATTTCGGGTATATTTTGATTGAAACAAGTTAACAAACTGATTTGGTATGTGATTTAATACTTTGTAATTTGTATTATATTCATTGCAGATGTGTTCTCTGCAGAAAACGCGCTGATTATCTCGTTGCTAAGAAGGTAATTATTCATCTTTTCATTACTGCACTATGTCTCATTGATACTGAGAGATAATCAATGAATCTATGATTAAGAAGTTTCTGTAGAAAAATAAGCAAAACTGCTTTATAAGTTGAATTTGTAACTCGGATTAAGGTTTCCTGATTCAACGGACCAAGAAGGATTCTGTTGTTTCAGGGTGAAGCGGAATAATAGAAAAACAATAATTCAAGGGTTTCGAGGAGAGAAGAAGCAGCAGGGGCGAGAGAGCTGGGGCTTATAAATAGGAAGATGAGGACATAAAGGGCGAAATACAGTTTTTTCTATTATCCATTTTTATGGCTTTTAAAAGTTGATCCTTATTTAGTTTGGTTCATTCTTTTACTGCTCCCCCGAACTAAAATCTCAAATCAATACTTTTAGGATTTCCATAATAATGGGAATGTGCACCCTTTTTGAGAGCTTGACTTAAGATATTTATCCTCCAATGACTAATCTTTAACCTCTAGAAAGTGTCAAGAAGGTAAGGAGAAGGCTCACATAAAGCTTTTACACTTGAGAATACTGTTAGCACTTAATGGTCCAAGAATTTTTGAAGATGAAGAAGGAAGATCAAAAAATTTAGTTGAGAGATAAGACAAACTTTCACAAATTCATGAATGACCTTAATTGGGGTGAGTTTGACTTATATACCAACCGAACCCACTAGAGAATTCAGTTACAACTGTTCAAGTTTGAGCAGAAATATTAGTTCAAGAACCTAGGGTTAGGGATTCACAAAATTAGGTTTGAGAAAACAGAAATTCAAACATTTAGATATCCAACCCTAAATGTCAATTGAACCTTCCCGGGAACGGTTCTATCCTAATAGTTCGATCAATCCTGGGATTGTAGCAAACTAATTGTTTGTTAGATAGAGTACAAGTGTTTGATCTTCTCTGAAATTTAGTTTTCAGTTGTCTTCCTCTTCTCTGATATTGGTGATAATCTGCTTCTTTTAAATTCAATTACAGATTTTCTAAATTGCATCTATCTTTGTTGATGAACAGGATAGGATGGATGCATCAGGCGTGGCGCTTGTGCTGATTGGGCCGGGCAGTGTGGAGCAGGTTTTCTTCTTTTTTATACATATAATTGTCGATTCTGGATGTGGGTAAGTAACAATGGTAGAGTTATTTGTGTGTAGGCAAAAACATTCTCAGAGCAAACTAAATTTGTAGGAGGTATACTTCTTGTAAATATTATCTAAACATTGAATGAAATTTAGATTAACTAAGAAATAGATTCATGGTTTCTTCTGTTTCAGAAGTATATGCAGACCCGAGCTATTCATCATACGCAGCACTTGGATTTGTTTCAGGACTTTCCACTATATTTACTCCAGGGGTAATGAAAATCTTTAA
Source organism: Impatiens glandulifera (assembly GCF_907164915.1). NCBI lineage: Eukaryota > Viridiplantae > Streptophyta > Magnoliopsida > Ericales > Balsaminaceae > Impatiens > Impatiens glandulifera. Next base: position 861,382 of record NC_061865.1, read on the forward strand.
TCTCTCTTTTCCTTGTTTATATTGTGATTAAAATAGTGGTTTTTGTTATATATGTACTAGGCAGGATTAAATGTCATACAAGCTTACATAGATGGATATCGCCAGGATTGGGCCCTCTCATTTGAGAAAGACACTAGGACAAGAGGGGGCTGGTAATTACACTATGAATTGCGGGTTTTTATTTAGTGATTTCCTTGATAAATTTATGTATTTGCAGGCAACAAGGTGGAATTATTGTTGCTGGTCCTGGAAAAGCTAATGTCTCATATGTTCATAGAGTAAGTTCATTATCTTTTTTCTACCTTAGATTGCAGAAGGTGAAATTCTTTATGTTGTAATGTGTATAGGACAAAGAGGCTGGGGATGATCCCGATATCGATGATATTTTGAAAGCCTGTTGCTCGTAATAAAGGGCAAGGGCAAGTCGAGGATTTGTAAAAAACATGTTTTCCTTTTTTAAGAAGAAAGAACATATATTGATGCTCTTTCTTAGTGATATGTATATACAAATTATATATAAATATATATAATAGATGATGATGCTGAGTGTGTTACATGGATAGTGCTAGCTAATACAATCTATACATTAGGTCATGTAGAACATGGGGTCCTTTCCTAATATACCTAAGTTTCCCATTGAATTTTCACGTTTTCATTCAATTTTCGCTTTATACCCACGTTTTCAAAAAATACCCACATTACCATTCCTCTCAAAACAAACATGGTGTTCAAGATTCAGCTATTTCAAAAAATACCCACATTTCCATTCCATCATAGTGGTGAAGATTCAGCCATTGTTGCTATGGGATCTTCTTTCACTGCTAGATCATCAAAACCAAACAACTAATGTAAAAATGTCATCTTTACTTTTTGTTATGCCTGTAATGTTTACACTTAATGTATGTGTAATTAATTCCTTGTTTGGATTCGGAAAAAATATATCGTCGACAGCAGGGTTCGAACCTGCGCGGGCAAAGCCCAACAGATTTCAAGTCTGTCTCCTTAACCACTCGGACATATCGACTTTTGTTTAGATTTTGTATCTATAATATTTTGACTTAAATATATGTTTCTCATTAGTAAAAAATGAAAAAATTTAGTTGCGAACTCCTTAAGAAACTATATTTTTTTTTATATCAATGTATATATTTTTTTTAAAAATTGAAAAAGAAAAATCATGGGTACTTATATTTATATATTTCAATATGAAATAATAATCAAACACAAATAAGAGTGATAAAAATTATTCTATTAAAGGTATTTGATGAAGCACACTTCCTTTAACTTAGTATTCTTAAGAAAATGAATAAAACTTTTGGAGTGTATTGTTTCTCATTAGTATGTTTTTGAAGGCTGAACAATTAGGCAACCTTAAAAATTATTTGATTATATTCTCTTATTAGTTAGTTTTGTAATTATTATTTTTATTTTTTAAACTATTTTCTTATTATTTAGTTTATCAGTTATATAAATAATTTATATAATTTTCATGTATTGTTTTGACTTGGCCTCCTTTTAATAGGACTATCTAGGTTTAACTAATTTGAGCAATGGTGATACAAACATACTTTTTTAATATTTATTTGAGATGCTTAAATTTTACTCTTAATCCACATTTTAATTTTTTATGAGTCTTTTTTTTCTTCTTTTTTTTAATATGTTTTTCATTATTTGGTTATTAATAAAAAAAATTAGTTTTTCAACCCTGTAAAAATAATAATAAGAACATAGGTTATATTAGCTGAGATGGGCCTGTAAAAAGCCCATAAAAATATAATTCTCCACTGCTATATAAAAGCCTCAGACTATGGAACCCCAAGGGCAAACCCTAGCGCATTTCAACCCTAGCTCACATTTCCCTCCTTTCTCCACTTCAATGGCTTCCGCCGCCGTTCGACCTCTCGTCACTGTCCAGAGTTTCGAATCCGACATGGCTACGGATGGTGCCGCCAATTCCATTCCTCTTCCCGATGTCTTGAAGGCTCCGATCCGCCCCGACATTGTCAACTTCGTTCATAGCAATATGTCGAAGAATAGCCGTCAAGCCTATGCTGTTTCAAGGAAGGCCGGTCACCAAACATCTGCCGAATCATGGGGTACCGGACGTGCTGTGTCTCGTATTCCTCGTGTTCCCGGTGGAGGAACGCACCGAGCTGGTCAGGGTGCCTTCGGAAACATGTGTCGTGGTGGAAGGATGTTTGCCCCAACAAGGATCTGGCGCCGATGGCATAGGAGGATCAACGTCAACCAGAAAAGGTACGCCGTAGTTTCTGCTCTAGCTGCATCTGCTGTACCTTCACTAGTGTTGGCGCGTGGTCATAGAATTGAATCTGTCCCTGAGTTGCCTTTGGTTGTGAGCGATTCCGTTGAAGGAATCGAGAAAACCTCTGCTGCTATCAAGGCTCTTAAGCAGATTGGTGCTTTTCCTGATGCTGAAAAGGCGAAAGATAGCCATGCTATTCGTCAAGGTAAAGGAAAGATGAGGAACCGTCGCTACATTTCTCGCAAGGGTCCATTGATTGTTTATGGAACTGAAGGGTCGAAGCTGGTTAAGGCTTTCAGGAACATCCCTGGTGTGGAGATCGCTAATGTTGAAAGGTTGAACCTTTTGAAGCTCGCCCCTGGTGGTCATCTTGGTCGTTTCATTATCTGGACCAAATCTGCTTTTGAAAAGCTTGATTCCATCTACGGGTCTTTCGATAAGCTGTCTGAGAAGAAGAAGGGATATGTTCTTCCAAGGTCGAAGATGGTGAATGCTGATCTTGCTAGGATCATCAATTCTGATGAGGTCCAGTCTGTGGTTAAACCAATTAAGAAGGAGTTGAAGAAGGCTGCAATTAAGAAGAACCCATTGAAGAATCTCAATGTTTTGTTGAAGTTGAATCCTTATGCTAAGACAGCTAAAAGAATGGCTCTGATTGCTGAAGATCAGAGGGTGAAGGCCAAGCAAGATAAGCTTAACAAGAAGAGGAATCCAATTCCAAAGGTAAACAACAACATTTATTTTAGTTACAATGTTTATGTAATCATATGATCTTGTTTATGGGCTAACTTTGATTGTTATAATGATAGGAGGAGGCTGAGAAGATTAAAGCTGCTGGAAAGGGATGGTACAAGACAATGATTTCAGACAGTGATTATGCCGAGTTCGATAACTTCACCAAGTGGCTAGGAGTTTCTCAGTAATTTTACTACGACTGCTACCATCTTTACTTTTACTTAGTTTTTATTGTCTTTCAAGTGTTTGTTTTCGGAATTTGGTAATTGGAAGATTTTTGGAACATGAGATATTTGCTGAATTATGGATTTTGTTTCAGTTTGACTTATTTTTGTTCTCAATTAATGTATGTTCAACTTCAATATGCACCATCTTTCTTTTAGATTTCTGATTTTAACAAATGATTAGCTTTATGATGTTAGGTCTAGCCCAAAATTGTTTGGCTTTTGATGAATCAAATGACTTTTAGGTTGCCCTTTTTCATGGTCTTATCAATTTCTTGGTTGATTTCTCTTGCATTTTGGATCTGTTAATTCTCATTCTCAATGAAATGGGTTACAAATTTCCTTTGCCTAATTTGAATCTTTTGCTAAACCTTTTTTCAGCTTACAAAAATAGTTGGATATTATTTGTGTATCTAAGTATCTATGAATATTTCTTCATTTGTATCCAATTTTCAAATAATCCAACATTGTCTCCTTATTTGATTAGTTGTAAGTTCAAGTAATGCTATAATGTATTAGTTGGTCGTTATTACATTTAGCTCTCATTATAATTGTTTACCAAACTCAAACATACATTAAAGCATCTATAATTCAACTTCATTTGAATTTTTATTTTGTTTTAAATTTATTCAACTATAATTGTGTGTAAGTTTCTATTAAGTAAATTAAGATATTTTGATATTTCTTTGGCCTAATAGTGTACAAGAAAGTTGATGGATTCCCCTGGTAACCAGAGTTTAATAATATCTTAATGAACAATAAATAAATAACTTTTTTAAATAATTAACAGGCATAAATCTTGTATAAATAATACTAAAATAATTTAATTTAAATAAAAGTAATAAATAAATAAATAACAAATAAGGTGAATCAAACTAACTTTAAAAGATTAAGGAGACTATTAAAAGAAAAAATATATATAAATATATATTTATTTATTACGAACTTTGAAATATTATATTATAGTCTAAGTGAGTTATTTTAGAATGAGTATATTTTAATATAAATATATAACAAAACAATTAAAAAAGTCATTTAAAAAAAATATACTATTAACCTAAACTAACAACACCTTAAATAAGATTATGAGGATATTTTAAAAAATAAAATAAAGCTGTTAAAATCATATTAATGACTTATATAATTAATAGAACGTTTGATTTTATCATCAATTATTCTATTAATTAATTATGAAATAAAACTATTTTCACACAAAATCAAGTTTTTATCTCTTTTTGACCTTTTCCATATAATTCGTTTTTTATATTTTTATTTTATTTTATTCTTTCCATCTTTTTTTCTCTCTCATAACGTCGGCCGAAGAAGGACCTAGAGAAGAAGCAAACGACGGCGTATTTAAATAAATTTCAGCTGGTGCACGTGGTCCAATCAAATCAAGAAACCCTATTCTGATAGAAAAAAAAAATCCATAGAGAGAGAAATGAAAGGGAAGAGAAACCAACGGTGTTGATAAAGCAAACCCTCAAAATCTTAATCTCTTCTTCTCCAGCGTCCGATCGATCTCCTCTCTCTCTTCTCCTCCTTCATCGGCCGTGGATCTTCTCTCGCGCCCAAATACAAATTTCTCTTCTTCTCTATTCCTCTTCCTTCCTTCCTTCTTTCTCAATCTCTATTTTCAATTTAGGGTTTTGCCATCATGTCTGACAACAATAATCCAAGCAGTCCTGGCGGTGGTAGCCACGAAAGCGGCGATCAAAGTCCCAGGTCTAATGTTCGTGAACAGGACAGGTATCTACCCATTGCTAATATAAGTCGAATTATGAAGAAAGCACTTCCAGCTAACGGTAAGATCGCGAAGGATGCTAAGGAAACAGTTCAGGAATGCGTCTCCGAGTTTATCAGCTTTATCACTAGCGAGTATGATTACGGTTATTCAATAGATCTATCTATCTATCTATGTTTGATTGATTGATTGATTGGTTTATTGATAAAGTTGCTTGCTTTGTTTGTTGTTTGGTGAAGGGCGAGTGATAAGTGTCAGAGAGAGAAGAGGAAGACGATCAATGGAGATGATTTGATTTGGGCAATGGCTACTTTAGGGTTTGAAGATTATATTGATCCTCTTAAACTTTACTTGACTAGATACAGAGAGGTAAAAAAAACATGAAATTCTCTTTTCTTTTTCTGTTTCATAGTTTGGTGTGTTTGTGTGTTTGAAGATTGATTGTTGGTTTAACAAATGAATTCTTTGTTTTGCTTTATTGATCCTGCCATGGTGTTATCTGAAATGCTTCTGGATTTGCAGATGGAGGTATGTGATTTGTGAATTTTTGTATCTGTTTTGTTTTGAAACTCAAACTGTTGACATAATTGATTTCATTTAGGGTGATACTAAGGGAGGATCATCATCTAAAGGTGGAGAAGGTTCATCTAAGAAAGATGGAGTACACCCAAATCACAATTCTCAGGTAAAAACTTTGCAAAGTTTAATTTTGGATTATGATATTGAGATTTCCATTGATCATGGTTTTTGAGTTTGTATTTCAGGGTTCATACACACAACAGGGCATGGACTATGGAAGCTCTAGAGTAAGTGATGCTGCTTTGCTAAGCACTTGTATCTTTGTTTCTTTATTTTTATACTGAATTATCCAGTTTCTTTCACAGAATTGAAGACACTTTACTGCAAAGTTTGTAAATTTCAAGCATGTTTCCTAGGTAATGGACCTCGTAAGCTAGTTTTTCTTTTCGATTTCATTTTGAAAACCAATTAAAGATAGAGATAATTTATGGATTGAGTAATGTGTTCGACCGTCGTGGATGTTTGTTTTAAAGGGCGGATTTACCTTATGGGCTACCTGGGTTGTAGCCCGGGTGGACCAAAATGGGCTAGCCCAAAATGGTAGCCCGGGTAGATTTCAAATTCTTGCTTCGCCCTTGCTTGTTCACGGAGATTTAGGTTCTCCTTTCTTGTCTTGTTTAGTAATGAACATGACAATTCAAGTTTTTTTCTCTACTTTTGGATGGATGATCTTATTGAACTAGTTTGTAGATAGAATGGATGATCTTCTTCTATAAACATTTCTTTCTTTCGATTTGGAAAATGTGAAATTAATTATTGCGAGTTCTTACATGCAGGTGCAATATTTAGTGATTCCCATGCAAGGCAATAAGGAGTAGAAATCTGTTCTTCTTCTTCTTCATCTTCATGCTTTGTTTTTTTTTTCTTGGTGATTCAAACTTACAGTCTGGATGATTTTTATTATGCATAATTATGACCTAGTTTGTGTAGTAAACAATATATTATTATGTTTGAGTTTGTTACAGTGTTTTTTATATATATTTATTTCTAAGCTGTTTTCTTGGTGGTACATTGATATAAAAAGTTATTTTTGAATTTATTATAAACACCATTTTGGGATATGCGAAGATTTGTGTATTCATGGTGGTCAAATAACATTTTGCCACATTGTCTTACATTTTTATTCAATTTTGCTGTTGAACTTAAATCCTTTAGGGTGTGTTTGATGAGGGGGTTTTGAAATTTGCATTGGCAATGGAATTTTAATTCAAATTCCATGAGAATTGGTATTGAATTACAATTCAATTCCTATGTTTGGAAAAATGATAGAATTGTAATTCAATTCCAATTCCTATGTTTGAGAAAATGATAGAATTGTAATTCAATTCAAATTCCAATGTTTGTAAAATAAAATATCGGTTCAAAATGTTAACTTTTAAAATATGTTTTCACGTTTTTGCACGTTTAATACATTTTTGACATTTTTTTACATTTTCACACGTTTTTCACGTTTTTCACGCTTCTCACGCTTTTCACATGTTTTAACACATTTTTCACATTTCCACACGTTTTTCACGTTTTTCACATGTTTTAACACGGTTTTCACGTTTTTCACACGTTTTTCACGTTTTTCAAACGTTTTTTACGTTTTTCACATGTTTTTCACGTTTTTTACATTTTTCACATGTTTTTCACGTTTTCACGTTTTTCACACGTTTTAACATGTTTTTCATGTTTTTCACACGTTTTTCACGTTTTCATGTTTTTCACACGTTTTAACACGTTTTCACACGTTTTTCACCCATTACAACACGTTTTAATACGTTTTCACGTTTTTCACACATTACAACACGTTTTTCACGTTTTTCACACGTTTTCCACACATTTTTCATACGTTTTCACTTTTTTCACACGTTTTAACACGTTTTACATGTTTTTCACGTTTTTCACACGTTTTCAAACGTTTTCATGTTTTTTACACGTTTTTCACACGTTTTTCACGTTTTCACATTTTTCACACGTTTTAACACGATTTTCACGTTATACACGTGTTAAACGTGTTAAAAATGTGTCAAATGTGTCAAAAACGTAAAAAAACATGTGAAACGTGTCAACAACGTGTTAAAAACGTTTTAAACATGTTAAAAACATGAAAATGTGTCAAAAACGTGTTAAACGTTCTAAACATGTGAAAAACGTGTTAAACATGCTAAAACGTGAAAAACGTGTTAAACGTGTCAAAAATGTGGTAAACGTGTCAAAAACGTAAAAAAAGTGTTAAAATGTGTTAAAAACGTGAAAACATGTTAAACGTGTCAAAAACGTAAAAAAATGTGTTAAATGTGTCAAAAACATGTTAAACGTGTCAAAAACGTGTTAAACATGTGAAAAACTTGTTAAACGTGCCAAAACGTGTTAAACGTGTCAAAAATGTGATAAACGTGTCAAAAACGTAAAAAAATGTGTTAAATGTGTCAAAAACGTGAAAACGTGTTAAACGTGTTAAAAACGTGTTAAACATGTGAAAACTTGTTAAACGTGCCAAAACGTGAAAAACGTGTAAAACGTGTCAAAAATGTGGTAAACCTGTCAAAAACGTAAAAAAAAACGTGTTAAATGTGTCAAAAACATGAAAACGCGTTAAACATGTCAAAACGTAAAAAACGTGTTACATGTGTCAAAAACGTGTTAAACGCGTCAAAAACGTGTTAAATATGTGAAAAACTTGTTAAACGTGTCAAAACGTGCAAAATGTGCCAAAACATAAAAAACATGTCAAACGTGTCAAAAACGTGTTAAACGTATTAAAAATGTGAAAATCATGTTAAACGTGTCAAAGACGTGAAAAACGTGTTAAAAGTGTCAAAAACGTGTTAAACATGTCAAGGACATGAAAAACGTGTTATATGTGTCAAAACGTGTTAAACGTGTCAAAAACGTGTTAAACGTGACAAAAACGTGTTAAACGTGACAAAAACGTGTTAAACGTGCCAAAAACGTGTTGAACGTGTTAAAAACGTGAAAATCATGTTAAACGTGTCAAAAACGTGTTAGACGTGTCAAGGACGTGAAAAACGTGTTAAATGTGTCAAAAACGTGTTAAACGTGTCAAAAACGTGTTAAACGTGCCAAAAACGTGTTAAATGTGCCAAAATATGAAAATATGTTAAACGTGTAAAAAAACGTGTAAAACGTGTTTAATGTGTGAAAAACGTGTTAAACATGTCAAAAATATGAAAAACGTGTTAATTTGGAATTACAATTCCGACCTAAAAAGATAGGAATTGAGAACTATCAAATTACACTATATTGAATTCCATTGAAATTCTAATTCCAATTCCAATTCTTAATATTAAAGTGTCTAACAAACATAAGAATTAGAATTGGACCCTCCAATTCCAATTCCAATGCCAATTCCAATTCCAGGGCTATCAAACACACCTTAAGCTAATTGAAATGATTTTTGTTTGGCTGTTATATATATATATATATATATATATATATATATATGAACAAATTTTATGAATAAGATATTTTAGCACAATTCACGAGAAAAGTTATATATAAAAAAAGGTTATGATTAAATTATAACAATTTTCATCTGTATTTTATGAGGATCAGTTATTAAATTTTAAATTAGAGAGTATTTTTAATATTTTTAATAATAAATTTATTGAGTGATGAATAATAGTAAATGATGTTTGGATTAGTTTTAGTTATTTAAATAATCAATATTGAACCACGCCTAAATGGTTATTTGTTTAGTATTCGGTTAATTTAAATTTTGATTATTAATCCGTTGTCTATATAAATCAAATCTTAGGTCAATTTTTTTTTTATTTTTTACAAAAATAAACAAAAATGTAAAGTAAAAATCATAGCAGAGAGAAGACACTGAAAAGTAGCTCAAACCCTATAAATTCTTCCTTCCATCAACAAAAGCTTATAAACCCTATTTCTTTTGCAGGTTGAAATAATATATATGGAAATACCAAATAAGAAACAAAACGAAATTTCTTCAACAGGCTAAACATGCCATAACAAAAAAAAAAAGACATTCATGAAAAGTTTGCTTCAAAATCTAAAGTTGCCAACAACAATTCATCCTCCTAAAAATAAAAATCAAATTCGTCAATTACAAATCTCAAAGGAATGCCGTCGTCGTCGTCAAGGCATACAAGAAACTGAGATTACAAATCTTGAGAAGAAACGGACGTCGGAATAATCCCATACAAAGCTTGAGCCATCATCATTACAGCCAACAATCTGCCGAGCTTGTTTATCCATTTTATGGATAAACGAGGTTTGTAAACTATTATAAAAATGGATAGCAAAAATACCAAGGCGTTCATCCAGCAGCTTAACGCATTGTTGTTAGTATGTATGAAATCTACAGCATTTAATCCAGATATTGACATTCCAAGTTTTGGGAGAGTTTTGCTGTAAAGTTTTTCATCATCCAGGTAGTCATCCTTGTCCATTTTCGAAAAAACAAAGTAGTCATGAATGGATAAGTAGAGTTTTGTATCCGTCACTGCGATACCATAGTAAGTGTGGATCGCATTAGTAACATGTGAATACGTTCCCATGGGTAATCCGGATGTTTCCGGTTCCATAAATCTTCTAATCTCGGCGATGAACTTTTCTTTAGATATTTCCTTTATATATAAAAAGTTCATTTCATTCCGCGGATAGTCACCACCACCACCACCAATGTTACTCGATTCTTCCCCCATTTCTTGAGACCGACCTGATAATCAAAATATTAGGTTATAAAAAAATAAAATAAAAAACTCAGAGAAGTAAATCCGGCCAAGAGAGATTTCCGGCGATCTTCGCTTCTTGAATCAGAGTTCCAATACTCACAAACATAAATAAATCCTTGGGAGATCAATCCCAAACAACCAATATATAACCTAATCATTCAAGGTTTTCAAGATCCAGCACAACTATTAACCTAATCAAGCATTAACAAACGGAATAACAAGCATTTATTTACCTTAGCCTAGACCTAGACATAGACTGAGTTAACTCAGATATCCATTATCAAACGGAATAACAAGCAAACAATGGAAGTGCAGTGTACAACAATCGGCGGCGGCATCGGTGTACAAAACCGATGTCATCAATCAATCAATCACAGCATAAATAAAGGTTTACATATATAGTTCATACGTACAGTTACCTGAACAACAGCAAAGTAGATCGTCGGACGGAAGTGCAGGAGTTTCAGCCGGAATCCGCTTCTGCAGCTCTTCTTCTTCTTCTTCTTCTTCACCGAACGAAAGCGTCTTCCCCTGGTGGAGATGAGAGAAAGAAGTGCCGAATAACTGAGGAAGGAAGAAGAAGAAGAAGAAGATGAGAGATAGAAAAGTGAGCCTCCCTTAATATGAAAAATCTACCGAATATAAATAGTACAGCCGGACAATTCTGTTACAAATTATTGATGACCTGGCTAACAGACAAGGGTCTAAATGAAAATATAAAATAACTTCAAGGGCTATTACAAACAGAAAGAAGGAAATTAATAACTAAATCTTGGATTTCTCTAACAGCCAGCCAGATTTGTAAAAACTTGAATTATTATTTAAATATTTATTACATTTTTATTAAATATTATTTTATATTTAAAAACATGATAAATTAATTTAAAAAGTAAAATGATTATGTTAAAATAAGATGATATTGAACCGCATGCAGGAAGGAGAGCCAAATCGTGGAGCTTGAGAAGACTAGCTGCCAAAAGTTCAATGGAAACTCGTTGAGAAAGAAGCAGAACTTGGAGCACTCAAGAACTGCATTATACGTCTCACAGATTTTGACCCATCCAACAACAATGATGATCTTATTTTGTCAACAAATGAATTCAAAGTAATTAAAATTTGAAATAACAAATATTAATCTCTATCTATGTTACCAAATAACATTTTGCCACATTGTCTAACATTTTTTATTCAATTTTGTTGTTGAACCTAAATACTTTAAGTTAATTGAAATGATTTTGATTGGCTGTTTTATTTATTAAAATGCATATCTTCAAACCAAGGTTATGTTTTGTGAACATAAAAGTACCTCATAAGGATCAATTATTAAGTTTATTTATTATGAACATAAAAGTTTATTATCATAATTAAATAATAATTTAATATAAAGATTATTATAATATTTTTTATTAGTTTTAGTTATTTAAATAACCAAATCGAATAATATTTTAAAGGTTATCTGTTTAATTTTGGTTAACTATTCGTGGACAATTTCGGTTTTGAAGGGCATTTGTTTCCTTTTAAAAAGTGATTCAACCATAAAACCTAACAGCTCTTTTCAATCCCTTGATTTTTTAACATTTTCTAGATAATTGGTTTATTATATTTAAAATTCTATATATAAATCAAATCTAAGGTCAAAAAGTTTTTCATTTTTTTTTATTAAAATGTAAATTGTAAAAATCAGAAGAAAAGAAGGCAGAAAGAAGACACGTGAAAAGTAGCTCAAAAACAAACAAACAAACAAACCTTTAAAATCTAAAATTTATATTTAATTTTTTTTGTTTTCTTATTTCAAATTTCCCACTGAATCACTCTTCTCAAATCTCTCTCTCTCTCTCTTTCACACACACACACACAAACACACACTGTTCGGTGAGGATTAGTTGAAAGTTGTGATCGCCATTAAAGCTATTTGAGAAACTTCGAAGCTATCATGTGGCAGGTTCTACTAGCAGCAGCTGTAGCCGGAACCGGAATCGCAGCGAAACGTTTTCTCAACACCAACAACGCCGCCGATCCGAACGCTCTGTTTGAATCCAAATCTATTCAATCCGAAGATCATAGAAAAGATCCCTCATCGATCGTTTATACAGAGCCACACTTAACCGGCGATGAATTCGTTTCTAATGCGCCTTGTGAATCGTCTATATTTACATTCACGAGCTCCGAATCAAATAAGTTTAGGTCGAAGAACAACGTAAGGAAGAAGAAGAAGTTATGCGAATTTGATGAATCCGTGAAGAAATGTACTTCTCCTGTATATGGAAAGAGCGGTAGAAGATTATTCATTCGTTTGAAGAAAAGGATAACCAGTAAGAAGGCATCTGGAAAGTTCGAATCGTCTTCTTCTAATGGTTTGTTTTCTCGTATATTTCTTCAATTTCAGTAATTGAATTTTTTAGGTTTTTAAGAACTTCAAATATCTTCTTCTCAGAAACTTCGTCAAGCTTTAGTCAGGGAGTAGGGTTTGGAATCATGTACATGATGTCTGCTGGGAAAGCTGAGATTAGTAAGCTGAATATGGCAATGGATGAAACTGTTAAAGTTGTTGATGAGTTAAAAACTGAACTTCATTATAAGAGAAAATCATCTTTTGAAGATACTCATCATCCAATTCTCAAGTCCAAAACTGAATGTTGTATTATGATGAACCCTAAACCCTGTATTCAAAGGGAACAAGATCCAGATCACGATCAAGACGTGGTTGAAATGGATCGTCTCGAAGCAGAATTGGAATCTGAACTTCAAAAGCTTCCGGGATGCTGCATTAAAGATGTTTCTGGTCCTGAATCAAGCACATCAGATGATTGGGAGGTATGAGTAATGATAATCTTGAACTTCCAACTCAAATTGAACCTATTTCTGTTTTGTTTTGTCAGAAACAAGATGATCGAAGAAGAAGAAGACAAGCCGTTGTTGATCCTCGCGATTTCAATGGAGTATCAGCATCAGAACTAGATAAGAAACTATCGCATTTGTTGATTGAACAACAGGAGAGCCAAATTGTGGAGCTTGAAGACGAGCTGCATAAGGCTCAATCCAAACTCGTTGAGAAAGAAGCAGAACTTCGAGTCCTCAAGAACTGCGTTAAACGCCTCACAGATTTTGACCCATCCAACAACAATGATGCTTCGGGTTAGGTTTTTATTTGAAAAACAGTGACGATGTATTTACTCGTGTCTATGCTTCCATCGAGACAGTAATTGCAGACTTATACACATTCTTGCAAAATCTATTTTGTCAGCAAATGAATTGAAAGTAATTAAAATTTGGAATAACAAATATAAGTCTCTATCTATGTTACCAAATTGGCATAAACATCAAGCCCTTGGCCACTCAGGTTTTGCTTAAGCTTATAGAAAGCTCTGCTCTCGATCTGTCGCACCCTCTCCTTAGACAACCCTAGACCATCGCCAATTTCCTGAAGCGATCTTGGTTTCTCGCTTTCCACCCCAACTCCATATCTTAACCGAACTATCCTTCTCTCTCGAGGTGTTAGGCTGCCCAAAAGTCGATGAACGTGTTGCCTCATCAACTGCTTCGTCACGCTCACATCTGGGGTCTCGATAGAAGTGTCTGCAATGACTTCCTGCGGAAATAAAAAATCATTCAAATCATTTTTTCAGAACCCCAACATGAACAAGGCCCGAATCCGAGCAAGGTCTAATTTACCTGGAATGTAGCATCTTGGTCTGTCCATATAGCTTGTTGAATCGAAAGAGGGTTTCTCGATGAAAATAATAAACTGTCTAATTTATCCATTGTAATTCCAGATCGTATTGCTATCTCCTCTTTAGTTGGCTGATGATTTCCTTCTCGAACTATAGATCTCTTTGCTTCTGCTACCTTGTGCAGAAGCGCGTACACGTTATCCTGAAAGAACCCACAAACAAAATAGATTGGAATAAGTTCTCTGTTTTGAATGTACACAAGAAAACCCGATATAGAAATTGAAGGTGCATTATTATTACTGGCAGTCTGATCGTTCTCGAGTGTTGAAAAATGGCCTTCCTAATTGATTGCCTTATCCACCAGTATGCATAACTGGCAAACCTGCAACCTATATGTGGCTTGAACTTCTCAACACTTTTCAGAAGACCCATGCTCCCTTCCTGCACAGTTTGGAAGCACTTATTGTTTTCGTTTCATGTTTCCAAATGTTTCAAAATTAATACAGAGTTTTATAAAGAAAAGACCTGCAACAAATCGGGAAGGTTGAGACCACGGCCCTGATACTGCTTAGCAATATGAACCACCATTCTTAGATTGGCTAATATTATCCTCTCCCTGCTGCTATTACCCAAATGAATTATTGACTTCAATTCCCGAGATGTAAGATTAGTGGCCTCAGCCCATTCAGAAGGCGTTGGATCTCGGTTGAACTGTGTGTGTAGTCTACTTTTCACTTCATCTAGTTTCATTAAATTCTGTATATGATCAATCAAATCAGATTCCTCTTTTGGAGTCAAAAGTTGCTTAGTGTCTTGACACAATAAGAACCTCCTCAAGCCGTCGTTCGGGTCAAATGATTCCCTCGTTTTTCTTGGATTCACATTCAAAGAGTTGGTGATGTTTGGTTTTGACACAGTCTGTCTCTTAGATCGCCTCTCTAATAGGCGGGTTGATCTAACCACTTTCTCTCCCTGTAGAAACTCTGGCAAACTTTCTGATAATAAACTGTAAATAGAAAAAACAAAAAAGTTAGTGTTGGATAAACCTGAAAATTATTAACTGCAGAATTAGATAAGCGTAGGAAAAATACTTAGAAGACCATTTTACCCTTACAATGATGTAATTTAATTAGTTTTGAAAGGGTTTAATTGTCTTTTGTATGCTCATAATATACTATCGAGCTACGCCATTCATAGCTTACCAAATTAAGCTAGGTATTCTAGTTTAATTTTGAGCTAAATCTACAGAATTAAGTGGTTTTAAATCATGCTTATCAAACAAACACTTAAGTTTTCAGTTTAAGTAATAAGTTATGTTATCATACACTAATAAGAAAAATCAACATACTAGAAATGAAAGAAATGTAAAGTAACCAAATAAACCTTGAATCATCAGATAAAGCAACTTCTGCATCAATTTCATATGATTTCAAATCCGCGCATAACAATGCTGCTTGCTTGGAGGCTGACAAAGCTTTTTTTGCAAGTGCAACTACATTACCAGGCTCAAAATCCTTGACCTGCTTTGTTTCATTACGCAAAGGTGATGAATTAGGTGTTTCCTGCGACTGCAATCTTCAATTTCACCAAAACCAAAACTTAGCAATTAACACTTGGAGATTGATGAGGATCTGAATCTTGATGTTACTAGAACTTACAAATGCATAAAGTCGGGTGCACTGAGCAACTGGCTTTGAAAATCCTTCACATACTGATCCTCCTCATCTTCCTCATCCTCCAATGGCCTATAATTCTTTTTCCTCATCTCTAGCATCTTTAATAATGGAAAGCCATAAAAATTTGCAAGATATTTTTCATGCTCATACTCATTATTTGTTAATGGAATACTCACATGGGAGACTCTATTGTCCTTCAACTCTTGGAAGAAAGCTCTATTCTCATCGTGACGTGATGAAGAAGAGGATGATGCATTACTAAAAGCTGGAACTGCTTGATCATGAAGCATTAGAACTGCCAAAGTAAGTAAAAGAGAATAAGAAGATACAGATTGTGATCAAATGTAATCATGTGGATTTCCAATAACTAACATGTTTCACCAAAATGTAGCAGAAATCACAATGAAATCAAAAAGTAACTGAAGTTAGTGAGAAATTGTATCAAGAAATCATTGTCACTCTCAGGATATAGTGAACAATTTGATGAGAAGTGATTTATAGTGTATCAACTATCAAGTTGCTTCAGAACTCCATAGATTTTCATTAGGAAAACCGTCTGTTTAGGTTTTTACAAGTCTAAACATCCACGAAACGATGAAATCGTTATCTAGTAGTCAAAACGCAAATTCAGTCACGATTCGGAGAGAAATTTCGAATAAGAATGGAGAACGTAACAACAACGCATTTCAATGCAACTTCCGTTCGCAACAATGGAAGACGAGAAGGATAGATAATTGACCTGAGGACGATGAAGAAGTGCAATTCTTAACATTGTTTCGCGCTGGAAATGGCGGTGCTGAAGCGAGCAAGTTCCTTCCAGACTCCATTAACGTTGTTCTCGTCTCGATAGCTCTGGTTGGAGAAGCTATTCAATCATTCGATATCTGGTTTTTGAAGAAGATATATATGGTTATCTATCGTCCGTCCAGTGTTCTCGTGTAGATAAAATGAACAAGTGAGAGAAAAGAGAAAGACCAAGCACCGAGTTTCGTGGTCGATGGCTCGCCGTTCAAGTCCAAGCCGTAGGATCGGATTTTGATTTCCATTTTCATAAATACATCCTTCAACTTTTATTCAATTTTCTTAAATATACCCTAGATATTTTCCATTTTTTTGTTTTGTTTTGTTTGCTAACTAGATTTTCTATTTGCTTAACTAATAGCTAAATACTAAAATAAAAGTAAAAGCTTTTCATTTCTTACTGGTTTTTTTTCACTAAGTTGGTATTAACACAGGTCCCGAAATTTGGGTTTAATGTTAGTTATATCGAAAACATATAATAATATATATATATATATATATATTAATTTTATCAAATCTATTTGGTTAAATGCTATAATAATATTATTAAGTTTGTGTATCGAAAACTTTAGACAATAATTTTAATTGTTTTAACCTAGCTCGCCTCCCCAATGTCGGTTATAGGTCTGGATCGAATATTCGAATTTTATTTTTAGTTTTCGAATTTTAAAATAATTTGAATTCAAGTACGGTTTTCGATTTGATTTTCGAGTTATGTTATCAAATTATTATTTATTTTAACTATATATTATATATAATTTATTACACATAATTAAATAATTATATATTAAAAAATCAAATTCAATTCGATTTGATTTTATTAGAATTATTTAAATTTGGATTAGTTTTCGAATTTGCTAAAAAATTGAAGATCTCGATGAACTCAAAAATCGAACCAATAACACCTTTAGAACTCATATATATACCTTCATTTAGATAGATGAGAACTTATAATCAACCCTAATTTTTTTTATTATGTAAGATTATTTGTTATTTTAATTATCCTAGTTAGTTTGAAAATAATATTTTATTGTAAATCATTATTATAATTACAATTATATTTTAAAATTTGGTAAAATAAAAATTATGACTGATTTTAAATATTATATAGAATGTGTAATTGAGTTGAATAGACCCTTCTTTCTTTTTTCTTTTTTTTTTGTAAGGAAAATGATTTTATGTAATGTTAACTTTTTTTTATATATTAATAATTTTTTTATAGTGCTTTAGTTTTTTTTTTTAATTATTATCAAAATGAAATTTTGAGTTTCAAAAAAAGGCTTATTATGACCCAAAGAAAGTGTGGGCTTGTTTGATAGTCAAATTCTCTTATATTGGACTATTGAATAATGATCAAGACTACTATTAATGTAAGTAGCCCATTAACTTAAAATGTAAGAAAAGATAAATTAAATAAACAATTTCCTATTATTTCGAGTACTATCAAAGAGTATTGAGTTCAATTAGCTATTTTTAATTTTTTTATATTCTTAAAAATAATATAGAAATTTACAATAATTTAATATTAAAATTAATTAAAAAATAGTAATTATAAGTGAAAGGTTGAAATTTTGGATAAAACATATTATTTGTAGGTAGCCCATACGAGGGGATGACTCTATTGACCAACTAATTGAGTTATTATGTTATGTGATAACTTTGGCAATAATATTTTTCTAATCTATTTGGTTCATTTTTCTATTAAAGAAGTTTGATGTTTATTAAAAAAAATTAAAGATAATGCAATTTCATATTGTTTTTTACTTGGAGTAGTTGATATACCATAATTAAAATACATATTTTGTTTTTGTTAGGGTGTTAAAAACAAAACAGTTATCTGTATATATATATTTAATAATTTATTAAAAGTCAATGAAATAGACAATTAAATAAATAAAAGGAATAATATTAGATATTTTTATTTAAATTAATGCAACATGTGAATATCATAATCTATGTGGTCACCCTCAAGAGGTGTATGCAAAGCTGACATATTTGCATTTAATATACTTAGTTATACAAAAGTTTTAAAATATTCCTAAATTGCCCTTGAACATTTTGTTAATTTATTGAATTTGTCAATTTGATTTATCCTCCCTACCACGTTATAATAATAATAACAATAATGTTAGCATATAGAATGTTTTCATTTTAAATGTAATTATTGAAGACAAAATATTCAAGATTCTTAATATTGATTAGACATTATATAGAAACTGAATATATATGAATTTTTATTGTAAGCACTTGTTTATTTGAGAGACTATTTTTATTTTTAAACAATTAGTTATCCAAGTCTAATCTATTGTCACATACATCAACATATAAATTAACTTTAAATTTTATCCATCTACGTTACTCGAAATAACTCAGAGTAACTCGAAAGAACGTTGATAAAAATAAATAAAAATGGTTACACGTCGTTCCCTACCGTGCTTTCTCTAGTTTAGACAAAATCAAAATATCTAAACCCGGAATGAGAAATAATAAACCAATAACCACGGTCCTTATACTCACGACGTTTTGAACCCAACCCACCTACTGGTTTTGACCTAAATACATTATCCATAATGAAATATTTACCTTATAAATACCTCAATTCAATTATACATAATATCTAATAATTCTAAAAAAAAGGGAAAAAATAATTATGCTGAGTCATACAAGTATATATAGTTCTTGAACAAAACAATTATTATTATTATTTAACTTTTATTAGTCAAATAATTAAAGATCAAACAATATCTAATTGAGTTTGAATCAAATAAACATTATAATGTTTTGTCCTTATACTCACTATACTTGTATTAAAGTTTAATGTTTAATCAATGACATTTGTGGCCTTCCATTTCCAACAATTAATTTGAATATTTAATACATCTAATCTAATCATACATAGCCCTCTCTTTATAATATGCACTATTTTTAAAATAATTATTTTAACTCTAGAAATTGTTCATATAACAATCAAACAATCAATTTAAACATGTACATGCAAGCTGATGAACAACCAATCTTTTTTCATTTATATAGGGATAAGATAGTAATATGTCTAAACTAGTCAAAGGACTTAATTAACAAGTAATGATAAATATTTTTCTTGAAAAAGAAGAAGATTAATTATATCTAATCTCTAATGCCTTTTTTTTTATTTTTTATATTAGTTGTAAGTTGTTTCTTATATGATTTTTATAACTAAATTAACACCAAATTTTATTTAATTGAAATAGAAACCAGACCAAGTATTTATTTCATCTTTTTCTCACATGGAGGCCATTTTGCAAAGCAGTAGCTAATGGTTATTATTTTAATAGCTAGAATTAAAAGATTTTTTTAAAGAAAAAGAACAATAATAATTCTTACCAATAAATATGGTTGTTTAAGCAAAAAAAAAATGTCACATAAGATGTTAAATTTATCAATTCCATTCTTACTTAAAAAAATGTAATAAATTAATTAGAGTTGAGAAGACATGAATGCCCTCCTCTTAGGGTGGAAGACTTTTAAGAATTAGCCTCTCTTTTTTTATACTCATGCTCTTCTTGATCCAAGGTCTCGATTGTTTCATAATAATTGTTATACCTCACAAATTATATTAATTGGTTAACTATCGATACGTTATAAGTATTAGGTATCTTATCGATATTCTTGTGTCCATCGTAATTCGTAACTGTAATATAATTGCTAGATATATAAAATTAAAAAAAAAATATTGCATATTAATCTTATTATTATTAACAATAAATATTCTTTAAAATCTTTGAGATAAAGTGACTTTAAAAATATACATATAAATAAAAATGGTGAAATGGTTTATTATTATTATTTAACTATTTGTTTAGAGGGGTGTCCCTTCCTACCTCCAAAGTGATGTTATAATATTTGTAATCAACCAATAAACTCTTGGTCGTACTAGTTTAGTAAACGATTCTATTATTTTTAAATGACTAAAAAATAATAATTTAATCAACCATTTGCTATATAAATAAAATAAGATTGCAGTAATAAATGTATATTTACAAAGAAATTTTATAATAATTATTATTATCCCGCAATAAAGGAAGGGGCATTAAGATTTAAGATCAGTCATCTTTGTTACATGATGTAAAGTGTAATCTCTATTTAAAAATATTTTTTTTCTATAAAAAAAAAATATATAATTAATGTGACCATTAATATTATATTTGGTTGTATAAGATAAAATCAGATAGAGTTTTAAAAATTAGAGTATTAGACCGGCTTCACACTTGTTATTTTGATTGGATAAACCGGCCAGAAAAAAAAAAAAAAACAAACAATAGCTTTGACTCCAATTTTTATTTATATAAGTTATCATTCAACTGATTGCTTTAATTATTATTATTATTTATTTATTTTGTGATAGGTGTTTAGTTTTCCTTGGCAAAACATTAATCTCTTTTAAATCATAAGTTTAAACATTTATTCATTTAGTTAAGAAATTTGGATATGTATAGATAGTTTTACTCTTTAAGAATATATATATATATATATATATATATATTAAGAATATATATATATAAATATATATATATATATATTCTATAAAGATAAGGTTGATTTTGAAATAAATGGTTGTCTTTTACACTTTGAAAGCCCAATTATTAATTATTATTTTGGGTTGTAACATGATTTATTTTTATAAATGTTATTTTATTTAAAAATATGATAAATTAATTAAAAAACAAAAATAATTATGTTAAAATAAGATGACAGATGTTTTGTCTATTTGAGAAAGCCTACAATAAATAAAATGTTGTTAGATAAAATGTTGTTAGTTCGGACCTCCTTCAATAAAAATACTCATATTCAAACATTAAATAACAATTAAGTCATTTTTAAAATTAAAATCACAGTAAAATAAAAATAATATATTTCACACTAACCAAACAAAATCCGGCTTCTAAAATCTTATCTAACTCATGTAACCGACTGATCTTCAATTGAATTTGATTGTTTTTTATTAGGGAAAGTATATAAATATTAAATAATATTGAAATGGAAAAAAAGATGTATTTGGTAAAAAAAATGTTATCACAATTTCCTTTATAAAGTACTAAATTAAAGAAACACAATTTCATCATTTTTTCTTAAATTATTTTATCTAATTTAATAATTTATGGTATATTTTCACTTTTTATTTTGACCATGTAAAAATAATTATAACAAAATAAAACTTTTTATATAAATAAATAAAAAAAATCAGATTGATTGCAAAAGAAAAAAATAATATAAAATAATAAAAAATAAAAAGAATGTAATCAATCCATTATCAAATTTCTATATCTCTAGAATGACTAATATCTCATTGACTTACTCTACAAAACGTTTACGATTATTAAAAAGTCGACGATTTTTCTACTAGTAAATAATTTACCGTAAATAGAATTGTAAACCAAATATGTATTTAATTTTTTTTATTATGTTTAGTTTATTTATATATAAAAAAATCTAAAAATTGTAATAAATTTTGTGAGTAGAAATAAGAATGTAATTTAAGAGGGCGGTCAATGTCATGTGACATAGATAATATAGAGTAGAGACAATTAGAAAGAAAATAAATATTTTGG
This sequence comes from Impatiens glandulifera, assembly GCF_907164915.1. Lineage (NCBI taxonomy): Eukaryota > Viridiplantae > Streptophyta > Magnoliopsida > Ericales > Balsaminaceae > Impatiens > Impatiens glandulifera. The sequence goes on from NC_061865.1 coordinate 883,369, forward strand.
AAGACTTTCCCTTTTCTCCTTTCTCTCTCTCTTTCTTTCTTTCTTTCTTTTCCTGTAACTCTCATTTTTCTGATCTTCTTTGTCTGCTTGCTACTATCTTCTCTCTACATTCTCTGTTAATGTTATGAACACCCGTCGAATCAGAATCTGTCTCTCTCTGTACATACAACATTGGCTGATTTGATGGTCCGGTGGGAATTTGAAAGTTGTTTATCCAATTCAATGCCGCGTTTAACTACTTGAGACCGCAATTCACTTTGCTTTTTCATCGATCCAGTATGATTTATATACAATATATACATATATAGCAAAAACATAGCTAGCTAGATTGAATAAGTTTGAAATCTGAGATGGATTCGACTCCTCCGAAGTTAGTAGTGGTAGACGGCGGCGGTTACTGCGGTGATGCTGCTGCTGCTGAAGATGATGATGATTGTTCCGTCAATCGCCGGATTTCTTCTCCGCAAACTCAAAGAGTAAATACTTTCTCTCATGTTTTATGTAGTTTATGATGAATTTGAATGTGTTATATAGTTATAGCTCTGACGATCTATTTTTCTTGTTTACAAATTACATGTTCTTCGTTTTATTCTCGATTTCGAATGCCTGTTATGATATGATTATGAATTCTTTGACTTAAAGATGACTGCATTAATTTCTTCCAAATTGGATTCTCAAAGCTTGAAATTCCTTGCTAAACTGTTCAAAATCCATCACTCAATTTGACATTCGGTTTATAAACAAACTGTCTGTACATAGAAGGATTGATTGATTGAATTAATGAATGAATTCAGAAGCTTATAAACCCTAATTCTGGCAATATTCTTCTTCTGCAGGTTGAAGTTATAAGTGAAATAATGGAAGTATCAAATAAGAATCAAAACCTATTACTTGAGATTCCTTCAACAGATTATGTGAGACTAAACATGCCATCAACCCCAAACAGAACTCCAAAAAGAGTAAATTTTTCGCCAGCACCTAGTCCTCCTCCTCTTTACACACCAAAATTCACTTCACCAAGCCCTTCACCACCATCTAAAACTACTAGATCCATGAAGAGTTTGCTACCAAAGTTAAGTTTTAAGTTTCGGAACAATTCATCCGATATTGAAAAGGCTTCTCTCAATACTTGGGGCGAATCGCCTGTAAGAAGATGGGATAAACCTTCAATTTCCAGGACTTTGTCCCTCACAAAGCTATTCACACCCAAAATGAACAGGACTTCTTCCTTACCGGTGACTCCAATTGCTCATTCAAATCCAGAGTCAATGCATGGAGGAGCATATAGAACTAATGACGATTCCAGTAGAGGGAATCTCAATACACATCCTATACATCGTTCACGATCTGTCCCTGTTCTGTATAAAGATGGAATCATAAGACAGGTGGATCCTCTCGGTGGTATAATTCGAGTTATTCCAACTACTCCTCGAGTTGTTTTTGATAGAATAGATCATGCAAGTCCTATCATGTCTCCTCCAATAAACAACACAGGTAAAGAAACGTTTAAATACTAAATTCAGTAAGAGACAGAGTCAAATTTTTATTTTTGTTTCTGTATCTGGATTGGTTTCACAGATGGAGAAAACGGAGATGCTAGTGAAGATATTCGACAGGAAGAAGCTGTGTGTAGAATCTGTTGGGTTGAACTTGGAGAAGGGGCTTCTACTTTCAAAATGGAATGCAGCTGCAAAGGGGAGCTTGCATTGGCACACCAAGAATGTGTGATAAAATGGTTTAGTATAAAAGGCAATAAGATTTGCGAAGTTTGCAAGCAGGAGGTTAAGAACCTGCCAGTCACACTCTTACGAATTCAAAATCCGCGTACATATCCATCGGCTGGGACTCATCAAGCTGAAGTTACACCACTCAGGTAAAAGAATTGTTTATCGTAAGCTTTTCCCCGGTTTTAGCAACAACAACCAAATTTGTTTGAATTAAGATTACGCATTTACACTACTTTCAGGGTTTGGCAGGATGTACCGGTTCTGGTCATTGTCAGCATGCTTGCCTATTTTTGTTTTCTAGAGCAGCTTCTGGTAAGCCCTGGTTCTTGAAAATTGATTGAAACTTTGGATATTTGTGACTTATTTTCTTTCATATAGGTTAGAAAAATGGGATCGGGTGCAATTGCCATATCCTTGCCTTTTTCCTGCATTCTTGGTCTTTTAGCATCTATGACCTCAACAACAATGGGTAAACTAAACAATTGAATTATGTTCCGAGAATTAACCTTTAAAGTTTGATTTTAATGCAATTCTGTTATGTTCTATCTTTAGTGAGGAGAAAATATGCTTGGTTGTATGCAACTATCCAGTTTCTGATGGTGGTTCTCTTTGCTAATCTCTTTTACTCGCTCGTAAGACAATTCATTTAATAATGTTTCCTTCCAGTATGTTGCTGTGGTTCTCTATACAAGATTTTTTTCTTTCTTTTACAGCTTCGAGTTCAGGCAGTTCTTTCGGTTCTGTTAGCAACATTAGCCGGTTTTGGAGGAGCAATGAGTGGAGCTTCGCTTCTTCTAGAGTTTCTCAATTGGAGGGTAAGGAGGTTAAACGAGAGTAGGCCTCCTCCTATGGATGAGAGACCGCCGGAGACACAACAACAACAACCACCTGATCAGTTACGTGAAACTGCAGATGTGGTGTTGTCCCCCCAAACTGAGCCGCCTACTCGTCAAGAGAATGCAGCAAGAAACATTGATACATAAAACATGAATTGATTGATGAATTGTAAAGATGAGTGCCAAAAAATGACTTGTATAGTGTCGTTTTGTGTAAAGAAATGTGAAAAAGAAGGGTGTGTCTGCCCCCAAAACATTGTGAAAACACATTGTGAAAACATTGTGAAGTTATGTTTTGAAATATCATTAATCTCCACTCGAATATCGTCCAGATTCATATACCTAAACTCTCTCTTCTGATACGATGGCTCAAAAGATCACATTTCTCGACAAAGATAAATGCTAAGGGAGACAAAAAAAAATAATCGAGCTTCAATCAACGTGATTGTAATCATCTGAACAAGTCGAAGCTACAGTCAAGTCATAATTGGAATTCCAATCAAATTATTGGCAACACAAAAAACTAGATATATGAGGGCATAAATCATAATACAAAGTAAATTACACATCATACACCAAATATTAGAAACAAAATATGTAAATTGCAATGAAGAAACCCTAAAACCTCCAGTCCATCAATAAGGATGGATGCTGCAGTGAATGATCCACTTGTCGATTTCGATCAAACACTAAAGCTTGTTAGGACAAAACAAAGACAAACAATCAATGCAAGATCAAAAACTTAAACATCACTTATATGAAAAATGACTTCAAAAAAAGGTTAGAACATCTTCCTTTATAAGGTTCAATACCTATGTGAAGCCTAGTTAGGAAATCATTAATTCAGAAGCAAAAGTTTCTCAATTATAACCAAATCTAATAAATAAATAAAAATAAGACATTGAACATCTCATCTTTCCAGTTCAACAAGAAAGAAAAAAACTACTGAAATTGCTTATCATCCTTGGAACACTCCAAAATAACCTACCAAAATAATAACAATAAACTTATCAAATGTACAAGGGAAAAAACAAACCAGATGAGTATGTAAAATGAAACTGGCGATCGATCTAATCATCTTATAGTAACAAACTTGTTTGTCCCATGTTTGGCCCAATGATTCCTAAGATCAATCGGGTTCCCAAAGTCATACCCTTCAGAAGCCAGCTTCTCTAAAACCTTCTTGAAAGCACCCTGACTCATCTTCCTCCCAGCTATCCTTGCCCCACGTCTCTTTGTGCTCATTGGCAACGGATGAATAGAAATAGTAGTTGTACAACAAGCCGATTGCCAACCGCCACATCCCCATCGATAACACTGCTGTGGAGCACTTGTGCAAGAGCAAACCGGGATGGGTATAGTCGATATATCCATATTCATACCATTAATAACCATATCCATACTCTTCTTAACTGCAGGTTTAATCCTTTCAACTGATGAAGAATTCCCATTTTCTTTTGGACTTTTCTTACTCTTCTTCGGTTTTGGAACCTTAGGACTCCTGTTGCTACTACTATTCCTCTTATTCTTCTTCAAATTTGATCCACCTTCATTTTCCTCAATCACAACACTTGTTGGATGAGGAGGAAGAGTAGGAGGAGGAGGATCATTCGTCGAAAGAATCTGCATATGATGTTGAGCTACTGAAGATGATGATGGTGGTGGTGGTGGCTGTATGGGAAGAACATTAAAATTTGGATTCAAAGGAAATATGTTAGGAAATCTATCTCTTTGCTGGTTTATCCAATTATCCCTTAAGTAGTTCAATTGCATATTGGAAGGTTCAGAAACAACACAATCTCTAGGTTGAAGATGACCATTATTAATATGATTAATAAAGGCCGGTTGATGATTAGTAAACAAAGGTTGTTGTTGTTGTTGTTTCACGTTTGGCAATGGCTCAGCAACTGTTGACATCAATTGAAGACCAAGATTACCCTTAAAGGAAGGTTCATAATAACCCCAATTTCGCATATTCAAGGCATCATCATCCATTTTTCTACACATTTCAAACAAAACAATTAATCCTAAACCACCGCCATAGCCAGAATAATTTCAAGATCATACAAAAAGAACCCATATTTAATAATACAAAAAGAACCCTATATTCAATAATACAAAAAGAACCCATATCTCTTTTCAAATCTCCGAATTAGAAAACCTAATTAAACATGAAGATCTGAATATCCCAATTGCCGGTTTCGTAAAAAGAAATAATAAAACTTTTGTGTAAGATAGAAATAAAATGATAGATCTAGTTAATGAAAACAAAAATTAAAACAGTTTGGTATCCAGTTTAGATTCGAGACACATGTGTGCCGCCTGCTTGTTTCATTCAACAACGGCAGAATACAAATTTTAGAGAGATAAAGAAAGAACTAATAACAACGAAGAGAGAGATAGAGATAATCCTTACGAGTTGATAAAGCAGCTTCCTTTAGAAGAGAAGAGAGAGGAGAGAGAGAACCAGGGAGGAGAGAGAAAACAGAAGTTGAGATTAGAGGGTGGGGCGGGGGAGGCGAGAGAAAGAAAGAGAGAGTCAGAGACACCGATAAAGACAACCCCTCTTAAATAATTATTCTTGGATTTAGGTTAAACTTTTTGTTTTTTTTTTATCCTTAAAATTTTATCCAAATTTTCAATATTTTCCTAAATTTATTTTTACCCAATTGGGCTCAACTTTGTTTATGATAATGGGTTTGAATTATCCAAACTTAATTTTTTTTAAATAGTCAAAATATACTCTCTTTTTTTAATAAAATAATATTAAAAAAATATAATTATTTTAGATGTATTTTTTTAAAATTAAATATTAATTTTGAGATTTATGTATTTTAATTTATCGTTGAATAAAAAACAATGGGTTGCCTGTTTGGAGACCATTTTTGGGTTCCTGACGGATAGGGCAAAACAGTAAATATATATTTAAAAGACTATTTTGCTCCTCTATGTGAGGAAAACAGATCATCGTAATAGAGAATCTATCCCAAAAATAGCGGGTTGTCTATTTCGAGGATCCATCCTCTCACATAAAAAAGGCAAAATAGTAAGAGAAAAATAAAAAATTAAATGACTATTTTGCTACATTTATGTGAGGGCGAACGGAAATTCCGTAATAGATGATCTTATACCGTAAAAAAAATGTTTAATGTGACGAAATATTTTAAAGAATATAAATTTTGTATGTACAGTATGCCCCTGCAAGTTTAAGGATTTTAGCACATCAGTTCCAAAGTCGTCGCTGAAGTCGATCACCTCTTTATATGTAGCGCAATTGGCTCTTTCTTGTAAGAGCGGTACCTCATTTACCCAAATTAGTTGTCTCAATAAAGCTCAAATGTGTTTTCAATGTCATTTTATCTCGAGATGGAATGCTCTTCGAAAATCATAAAAATAATTTTTGTCCATAACCTTTTGTCATGAGCTGACACAAAAATTTTCCAATGTATAATTTGAAATATTTTTAATAAAATAGCAGGGGTGGTAAATTATTTAAGAAAAAAATATTAATTTAAAATAGAAAAACAGTTCTTTGTATGGTTATAATGGACCATGTTATTTTTTTTATTATGATAGATGTATTTACTATTTATAGGCTCAATTATTATCAAATTTTATTTTTATTTATATTAAATTATATTTATTTTATTTATATTATCAAGTTATTTGTTAAAACTATTATAGTACTAATTGCAATCTATTAATATTTTTAAGCCAAATCATACTAATCAAGCTTAAATGAATTGAATTGTGTTTATTAATTTGTACATTATTATTTCCTAATCTATAACCACTTCATTAATGAAAAAAAAAATGAATGCAGTCATTAAATTTCATAACAAAATAAGCAGTTTTTTCAAGAATATAAATGGTATCTCAATTCATGTTACAATCAATACTTTAGGCAAATGAATGGTTTTTTTTTTCTATATAGATGAAAACTTAAATTTTACAATCCATTTAAAAATGCTTCATATTCCACGCATGGGGATTTCAATTTAAATAATTTTCGTAAAAAGATTCCTAAGATGGAAAAAGGCAATATTTTCTATTGGGATAAATAATTCGTTAATGTAATACCAAAACCGAGGTTAACTGGCGAAAAATATTGAGAATATACATATAAAAAAATACAAAGGTCCAAAGTCCAACCAGAGTTGCAACAAAGCAAAGTAAAAAGAGAGGCCATCATCAAGGCTAACTCGACTTTATTGAACATGTCTCATATAATCGTGAGATGATGTGTTTCGTTATGTTTCAGACAAAGAAATTTCATTTCATACCTAATTGAGTCATAGTTTCCCATTGTAATTCAGTTCAGCAAATGCCCCCAAATAGAACTTCTTTTTTCAAAGCATTTGCAGCAGCTTGCAGTTTTTCTTCATCCAAAACCAAATCCCCAATAAGTTAGAATTACCCACAAACCTATTCACTCTTATTTTTCATTTCTTACCTTGCCGTCAAAATGTATCACAAGCGTGTCTGCGGTAACATCCTATAAAATCATAACAAGTGTAACTCTTAGTAGGAATAATGAAACTTGTTTGTTCTCTTGTAGAAAATTAAATAAATGTAAATCCTTTTATCATATCAAATTTCGTCTTCTTTAAACTTTTACATCTCTATTGGGTAAATAAGTATTCCTCGTTTACCTATATAAAGATCTGGATATTCAAGACAGAGTTTTGATAGCTCTTGAGAAAGTTCCACTTGCATTGATCACAGAGTTACATAATATGCAAGCAAATATTGCTTTAGACTATCAAAACTCAGAAAAGACAGTTTAAAACTAGTTAATTAGGGGTTAAATTATACTTTGAATCCATATTATGAAGAAAACTAAAGTATAGATGAAATATTTTCAGCATTATTACCTCATTTTTGTCACCCGTTCATTTTTCACCAATAGTATGCCTAAGATATTCTTCAAACTCCTCATCCGGGCCTATGAACAAAAGTTAAAGGAAAATGAGTTATTCATAAAATTTCACAAGTTTAGGAAGATTATTACTTCCCATTCTTTCTTAATATTGATAAAATCGAAACCAAAAACCAGAATTAGAATATTGATATCCTAACAAGTAACAAACATAGAATTAAAAACAAATGGTATTTTAATGTCTCTATGACATACTGTTCAAACTCCAGATGCTTTAGCAACTCCTGAAACGGCAACATCTGATTACAGAGGGCCAACCGCACCATATATGAACTCAATATATATTTTTGAAATTTCAATGTATATAGAACAGCATCTTGTGGCTACCATATCATCTGCAGACTTGAGCCGTTCAACTTCTTCAGCAACTGAATCTATCTGGATTTTGGAAGAATGTCAAAAGTCAGAAAATTTGAAATTCATAAATCAAAGCACCTCAAAAAAAGAGAAAGAATTGACATCACAAAGTTTTCTTGATTTACATCTAATAGTATATAGAAGAGATTCAATATATTATTGCCTAGGATATAATCCAAATTCCAATAGACTATGAATACATGGAAATTAATAAGCCAATTCATATATATATATATATATCAGAAATCTAATAAGTACTACTTACAATATTTGAAACCACAGCTACATGTGATACACGCCAGCCTACAGAATACAGCTTTTTGCTGAAAGAAATTCCGATTAATTCATCGACACTGCCAAACCTGAGATATCGAACCAACAAGAATGATATGAAAGACAAGTTGAAATTGATGCAAAGAGATATAACATAATTTCCATCATAATAATAATAATAAAAATAAAACAGAGGAAATGCTTTTGATAACAAGAAATTCAAACGTCAAACATTATTAGAAAGTGTTAAGAAACAAGTAGCTTACAAAATCTCAATTCCCACAGCAATTATTGAGGCTGTAAGCATCCCACCTGAACGTGTGTTCTGCATTTTTAAGGCCATCGGCGATAACAGGAGATTGTCCAGATTTCTTTACTCTTCCTGCTCTTTTGAATCTTCCATCTGAAAGTAAATATGCAGGTCTGAACTTCTCTCCAGAAATGGGAACCGTATCATGTATGCTTCCAATTGAAGTGTACCTGTGAACACATGTGCCAAAAAAACATAAAAAATGAAATGAAAATCAATATTTATACAAAGAGATTTCTGTGCCAAAAAGAGCATCATTTGACCATGTAAGTTAGTGAATTCTATAAAATTCATAAATGTAGTACTGAAATCGACACAGTTCTTATATTAGTACTTATCCTTTGTCATAAAGGCTGCAATATCGAACTTTGCTAGTGAAAAGGAAGGCCCATACATCTCTGTCATACACACATCAAGTATAATGATTCAGATTCACCAAAAAATATATAAAACTTTTCATTGCAATGAAAAGTTTCTCAATGCACAGCCATCATAATATCCACCATAGGAGACCATAAGTCCTAGGGACCTAGATAAAAAAAAACATAATATCTCACTCTGGTAGTAGCTTTTCATTTCTTTTTGACAATATTACAGTTCATTGTCCTTTCATGCTTTCCAACTTGCAAAATATTTTTTTGGATTTTTCAATTAGTTTGTTTATCTAAAAACAACCTTGAAAGACTACTTCAAGAGTACTTCTTGTCTGTTCACTGAAAATGTCTTACTCTATCAACAACTATATAATTTCATCTTTCCATGAACCAACCTGTATGATAGGATTAACTCTCATGAAAGATGGCCATCCTAGGGGAGAATTGTTCTTGGCCAACCTGCAAATAATAATTTTTTATAGGGTTGAATTGTCGATCTCCATCTAAATATACGAAGAGAGAGCATGGAGTAGATTGTTGAAGAAGAGTTGCCTTTGAGTTCAAGGGTCGCAAATTAGGAAAGAGTTTTACCATCTTCCTTTCAAAATATCCCACATCGGTGAGGACTTCTACATCAGCCATGGAGAGAGATTATAAAACAAGAGCTGAATGATTTGAAAACTCATACCTTTCTCGGCCTTTTGGCTAAGATCAAGTGTAGTATCTGTTCTTATCAGTTTAATATCTGATACGTGGGCCATCGGCCCACATGATATTAAATTAATTTTTTATGGGGAAAAGCCCATTACAGTAGCTTGCTGCTGGGGTTTTTACGTGTTGCCCTTGCGTTGCACTATTGCATGGGCTGGCGCACCCCTCCAAATGAGTTTAAATCTTTTCTTAAGTTTAGTGAAGTTATGTATTATTAATTTTTGTTCAATAAATACAATTTAAAAACTGTTTCCTTATAATAAATATAATAAATCAACAAATATTTTCTTTACACAGGCCACCTTATTTTTACATTTAAAATTAAACTAATAGTAACTAAATTTTACTCAAATATTTTTACATAAACAAGTTCTTCCAAACAAGTCCTAACACACTTTTGGAATAAATTAGTATAGTTTAAATTTGTCTACATGTTTACCAATTAAACTTTATTTGGAACAGTTATTGAATCTGTTATGCAAATAATAAACAAGAATTTTGAATTATTAATTTTTTTTTTTAACAACTTGTACCTAAAATTATCACAATTATTTACTTTATGTTTATCTACTTCTAAAATCCTTAATTATGAATTATAATATATAACAATACTTATTCTTTCTAATTTATACCCGAAATGACATAAATTATATATCAATTGACTATAATATTTTGAAATAAAATAAACTCCACATAAAATATTATATGTATTCACATTAAACATATAACCATTTCCTAAAAGTATGTAAATAGATAAATTATACCATTATTTCCTTTTGAAATTGACTCACTATTTTGATTATTTGTGATGTTCAAAAACTATGTTTAGTATATAAAACATCTTAGTAATTGCTTGTGGATTAGTTAGAATTGGAATATATAATGTATATTATTCATATTTTTATGTTTGGATATATAATAATTTTAATAAAATTGTGTACTTTTATTGTTTGTTTGGTTCAAAAAGTCGTTTTGTTTTGAAAATAATTTGGAAAATTTCATTTTTATATTGCGATGATCACACCAACACCAAGTATTCATCTTAAAACTAATGATGAATCAAATTACAACCTTAATGTTTTAATTGTTTCAAAAATCCTCAAATCTCATGCTAATTTCATTCCAAATACACGTTCAAGTGAACCTTCTACACAGTTTAGACAAATCGGTTCAAAATACTATTTATAAAAAAAAATGGGTAATGCTAAAAATGCTATAAATTTGGGATAAAAATATTTGACAGCCTAACCTACTTTCATCCCCCTCCTTCAAAACCAATCATTCTTAAAATGATCAATGATGCAAATACTTTTTACCAAGTTGAGTTTTAATTTAAATATAAAATGTAAATTATGTTATAATTTCTTAATTACTTTTGGCTAACAAATTAATATATATATATATATATATATATATATATATTTATGACTGCATGACCAAAAGAATGTTACTTTATTTAAAATATGCATTATAAAGATTTTTCATATTAAGAATTATATTGAGTAATTAAAGTACAAGATCTATCTAGTTTACCTTGAGCAATATTTATTTCTAAAATTATAATATTCACTTGATAGAATTGAAATATTCCTAATTAATTAAATGACAACTTTGAAGGAATTTAAAAAATAAATAATTATAATAATAACTATTTTTCTCACCATTTTTATTTTTTATTTATTTTTTTTTTTATTTTTTTGTAAGAAAAACTAATCCACATTCGATTAAATAAAAGTTGAACTTACTTTCCAAGGCTATAATTCACTTGAACAACTTATTGTGCATATAATATAATGAAAAATGATGGGGAACACAACTTTGGGGAGCAATTCGTACCGCGAAAATGATCTTGTTGTTATACGAAATTGACATCGTTGTTATACAAAGAGACCTCGTTGTTATACAAAATAGACGAGATCTCTTTTGTATAACAGCGATGTCACTTTCGTATAACAGTGAGATCACTTTTGCTGTACGAGTCGCTCCCCCAAAGTCGCGCTCCTTATCATTCCTCTAATATAATATATGATGATCGATTATTTATATTTTTATATCTTAATCTTAATTAATATATATTTAATATTTACAAACATTAAAGCAGTAAAAATATTTTAAAAAATTAAGAGATGAATTAAAATTATTGACTTGTTTTTAATTTCTTTCTATTAATATATTTTTTTTGAAAAAAACTTTCTATCAGTGTTTGCTTGATAACAATTTGTGTCAATCACATATAGTATCTCCATAAGTTATTTGAATAATATTTTTCAATTGTTATCATATTCACAATTATTTTTTAGAATTTTTAAAACAAAAAGTGAGAGTGATTTTGTTTTATGTATAAAAGATGTGATTGAATTAAATGAAATACTTTTTTTTTAAGTATAATATAATATATATATTTTTTAATTTTAGATTAATGATTATTTTTTTATAAAAATAAATATATGCTCATAATGAATATATATATATGTATATGATCATTGTAATTTTTTTAGGACATTTTAGAGTTGATTATTTATTTTTGAAAATGGTCAAAATGATATAGATGAGAGTTGTTTAAACTCAACCACAAAAGTATTATAAAATTAAAAGAAAAACATTTAAAAAATAAAATAAAATAAAAATACAACACAAAATAGTTCATCAATGAACAAATTTGAACAAAAAGATCTTCAAAAGATTAATGAATTTTCTAACTAACTCAACTGGTTTACCCAATGAAACCTCCCCGATTGTCATAATAATAAAATTATGAATTAAACGCATTGGTCGATAACGATCATTGAACGTTCTATGGTTTCTTTCAAACAATTGGTCCACTAGAAAATAAGTGGGATAGGGATTCAACAACTCAGACCAACCGAACTCGTTGTGTTTATCCACACTTTCCAACAATTAATGATGGATTCCGTCGGCATAACTCACTGAATACTATTAATGTTCCATAATAAACTCAAAATCGCAATCACTCCATCACAGTGTAAAAATAAGTGAGACGCCGACGCCACCACTTTATGACACATTCTACACCGACTTGTCACTAGAGTTATTATATATATATATATATAAATAAATAAATGGTAATATAAAATGCATAATTTTTCTATATAATAAAATATAAAATGAAATTATAGGAAGTAAATGAAAGAAAATTGTAAATATATATTTAATAAATCATAAATAGAACTAATGTCTAGTGAAAATATATTTAAATAAAAATAAAATAAATTTATTATTGTAGACACTAGTATTTTACCTTATAAATTTTAATTAAATATATTAAATATGATTGAAATATAAGTAATTCATATTATTTAATTTAATTTTGTTTTTTATATTGAAAAAACAAATGTCAAATAGACCCGACTTTCTTTTATTTTACCGACGATAATAGAGTAGGCTCAAGGCCATTTTGAAAAAGACAACTCCTTTCATTCCAGTGTGGTTTTCCTTTATCCAAAAGATGAGAAGATCACAAAAGGATGGTTATATTTTTCTCCAATTATTGTACCAAACTAGGAAACGAACAAGAGTGACAAGAGCAATTCGCACGATGAACTTTGAAATATTCTTAGGAAATCCAAAAAATTGGGGTTGTAGTTTGTTTGGCTCGGATCTGAATCGACTTTAGGAGGTTCTACAGGCGATTTTGAGAGTTAGAGAGAGGCAATAGAAAAAAAAACCTGGAAAATTAATATTCACAACTTCTCGGATTTTTTTCTTTTAAAAGTGAGAGGCCTCCATTGTAAGTTGATTGAAGTTTGTTCTTAGGGCTATTTGCAACCTATGTAAAAATATCCAAATTATTTACCTCGGTCGTGTAATGTTATCATTTTAAAAAATAGTGAAGAAAAATGTTTTTAATTAAATTTGTTTTTTTATTGTTTGATTTAATTATATAATAATATGTTATGCAATTAAGAAAGACTGAGATTAAGGAAATAACAAAAAATAAAAAAATGTTTTGAATTATAAATTTAGAATTTTGAGTTTATTTTAAACACACCAAATACCATTTTATTTATAAGAAAATATTATTCATATTTATTGAATTTAAATGTTTTTTTTTACTATTTTCTCTTATTTAAATGTTATCCTGAAATATATATATATATATATATATATATATTATACTTTATTTTATATTATATTGCTATAATATTATTTAAAATATTATATAATAAAAATAACTTTAGAATAATACATAGCATAATATATTTAAAATATTAATATAAAAAATGTTTTAATAATAAATAATAATTAAAAAAATAAAGTTATTTTTTTTATAAAATATTATACAAATATAACATAATATTAATTTATATTATAAAAATACTAATACTAGTATTAATAAAGTTTAAATATATTTAATTAAAAATTAAATTAAATTCAATATAAATAAATAAATAAAATAATTCAGTAAAATATATATATTTTTATTAAATTAAAAGGTATAAATTAATAAATAGTAGAAAAAACAAAATAAAGTTTCAAAAACATAGAAAAATAAAAATATTATTATTAAAATAAAATATAACTAAAAATAAATTAAAATAAAGAAAATTATATATTTATAAAATGTAAATGTAAATGAATAATTATATTTTTATTATTAAATTAAACTTATAAATTTAAATAATTTAGTAAGTTAATGTTTTTAAATTTTAAAAATTAAGAAAATTTTATTTTATTTTAAAATTATATAAATTAGTTGTATACATTAAATTTAAATTATTAAAATGTTGTAATATATATTTTTATTATATTTGAAATTTTTGGAATTGTCGATGATTTCATATATAATAAATTTTAAATTATTAAATATATATATATATATATATATATATTATATTGAATTATAATAAATTCTAAAAAATTATTTAATAAAAATATTTTTACAACAATATATATAAATATATATAGGGAAAATAAATAATCCAAAATAAAATATGTATATTTGATTACATAAATTATATATAAATTTATTTACTATTGACTATAATATTTTGATATATTTACATTACATACATAACCAATTTTCTAAAATTTTGGATTATTAATTTTACAAATTATTTTTGAAATAGTGAAATTGTTTAAAATATATAAATTGTTTAATAAAATTTTATATTGTTATAATTTTAATATAAATAAATAAAAATTATATTAATATTTAATATTTTTAATTTCTGTTTATTTTATTTTTATATTTTTAAATATATATTTTTAATATTAGTATGTTATATTATTATTAATAAAAAAAATTATATTATATTATATTTTAATATTATATATTATTTAATATAATATTTTATTTGTTTATTTTTATCTATTCTATATTTATTTTATTTATTAATATATTAAAAATGATTTATTTATTTTATAAAATTAAATATATATTTATAAAAAAATAATTAATTTAATTTATCAGTTTTAAATTATTAAACAATTAATTTATATTTCCAAAACAAATAGAAGAAAAAAGTTAGGTCTTAAAAGAATAATGTCTTTCTCTTTAGTATATATATATATTATGTATTTGTAATTTTTTTTATTAATTTAAAACTTTTTATTAAATATTTTAAATAAATTTTATAAATTTTAATTAATTTTGTTTTTCTTTTTTAAACTTATTTATTATTGTCTATTAATTTTATTTAAAAAAATATTTTTAAACTATTATTCAATATTTTTTATATTAATAATTTTTTTATTCTGTTATTTAAATTAATATTTTATTTTTTAATATTTTAAAATTGTTTATTTATTTATTTAATTAAATTAATATATATATATATATATAATAAAAAATAAATAAATTTAAATTTATCAAAAGAAAAAAGAATGAGGTTTTAAGATAATTATTTCTTTCTTTTTAATATTTTTTTAATATATGTGTTTTTTTATATTTGTAAATTATTTTTATTAATTTTTATATTTTTTAGTAAGCACATAATAAATTAATTATAGGTTTTTAGTCAGATAAAACGTTATTGTACTTCAAAAATTTTTTAAATAGAAAAAAAATAAATAAATACATTATTGATGTTATCCATTTAGTTGTATTTTTTTTATTGGATTGGGCAAAAAAATGCAAATATTATATTTGGTTAACTACTAGTCAAATTAAAAAAAATACATACTAATTTATTTAATTAAATAATAATATATTTTATTAGGTTAGGATAAAATATAGAGTCAACTTTTAGTTAATAGGTTTGGTAATAAGATTTTTAGAATAGTTACCAAACAATACTCACTTTAAAAGGTTGGGTTTAGAAACTCCTTTATAACTTTACCATACTTTTATTTTTGACTTCTTTTTAATAATCAAACTTTATTAATCTGTCTATAAATTTTCAATGAAGATACTAAATTATAGAAGCATGACAACTTCTTAGGATACCAATTTTAAGCTGCTGAGGGCTTAACCAAATTGAACTAAATAATATGGAAAATGTAGCTATTTTTTTAATGGGAAAAAAGAAGTTCGGTAATGAAAGGCCAAAACCGAAGTTAGCTGACAAAAAATCTGGAGAAGATGCATATAAAGAAATACACTGTGGTAAATTTGGTCCTAAGACCAACCAGGGTTACAACACAGAAGCAAATGAAAAGAAGAGGCCATCACCAAGGCCAACTCGACTTTATTGAACATGTCTCATCTAATCATGAGATGATGTTTTTCGTTATGTTTCAGACAAAGAAATTTTATTTCATACCTAATCGAGTTATAGTTTCCCAATGTAATTCAGTTCTTTAAATGCCCCCAGATAGAACTTCTTTTTCAAAGCATTTGCAGCAGCTTGCAGTTTTTCTTCATCCTAAACCAAATCCCCAAAAAGTTAGAATTACCCACAAACCTATTCAATCTTATTTTCCATTTCTTACCTTGCCATCAAAATGTATCACAAGCGTGCCATTTCTTGATCTGCGGTAACATCCTATAAATTCATAACAAGTGTAATTCTTAGTAGGAAGAATGAAACTCGTTTGTTCTCTTGTAGAAAATTAAATAACTGTAAATTCTTCTATCAAATTTAATCTTCTTGCTTTAAATTTTTACATATCTATTGGGTAAATAAGTATTCCTCGTTTACCTATATACAGATCTGGATATTCAAGACAGAGTTTTGATAGCTCTTGAGAAAGTTCCACCTGTATTGATCACAGAGTCACACAATATGCAAGCAAACATTGCTCCATTATCGAAACTCAGAAAAAAATCACCATTAGCAAAGCAATGGAATTGTATAGATGGCAGGAACATACATCATATAGGGTTGTAGTGAAGGACTTGGAGACAAGCGGTTCTGCCAATGTGAGAAGGCCGCCAGATTCTGACAACTCAAGAATACAATCCCATTCCCTTTCAAGCTCATCCACATTGGTTGCAGCAAGAACAATCACATTTAAGCATTTGATCTATAATTGACGAAAAATACAAAGCATAAAACACAAATATGAATCATCGAATAAAAAGCAAAAAAGTGAAAGAAGTTAATACCAATGGAACTGGTAGTTTCTCGTGATGGAGTAACTCAGTAATACCCTCTGGCAACTGAGCCATCTAGAAAAGAGAAATCTAGTCAGAAATAATTATTATGAAGAAAAAGAAAGTATAGATGAAAGTATCTCAGCATTTCAATAACGGCTCCCATAATGACCATTTTATTACCTCATTTTTGTCGCCCGTGCATTTTTCCCCAATATCATGCCTAAGATATTCTTCGAACTCCTCATCCGGGGCCTATGAAGAAAAGTTAAAGGAAAACGAGTTACTCGTAAATTTCACAAGTTTAGTAACATTATTACTTCAACCATTCGTTCTTAATAGTGATAAAATCGAAACCAAACACCAGAATTAGAATGTTGATATCCTAACAAGTAACAAACACAGAACTAGAAACAAATTATATAGTTTTTTATGTCTCTATGACATACTGTTCGAACTCCAAATGCTTTTGCAACTCCTGCAACGGCAACATCTGATTGCAGAGGGCCAACTGCACCATATATGAAGACCTGCGAAACCCAGTTCAATATATATTCTTGAAATCACCATGTATTTAGAAAAGCAACTTGTGGCTACCATATCATTTGCAGACTTGAGTCGTTCAACTTCTTCAGCAACTGAATCTATCTGGATTTTGGAAGAATGTAAAAGTCATAAAATTTGAAATTCATAAATCAAAGCACCTTAAAAAAGAGAGAAAGAATTGACATCATAAGGTTTTCTTGATTTACTTTCAATAGTATAGAGAAGACACTCAATATATTATTGCCTAGGATATAATCCAATAGACTAAGAATACATGGAAATTAATAAGCCAATTCATATATATATCAGAAATCTAATAAGTACTACTTACAATATTTGAAACCACAGCTACTTGAGATACACGCCAGCCTACAGAATGCAGCTTTTTGCTCAAAGAAATTCCAATTAAATCATTGACACTGCCAAACCTGAGCTATCAAACCAACAAGAATGATATGAAAGACAAGTTGAAATTGATGCAAAGAGGTATAACATAATTTCCATAATAATAATAAAAAAAATTAACGGAGGAAATACTTTTGATAACAAGAAATTCAAATGTCAAACATTTTTAGAAAGTGTTAAGAAACAAGGGGCTTACAAAATCTCATCTCCCACGACAATTATTGAGGCTGTAAGCATCCCACCTGAACGTTTTTCTGCATTTTTAAGGCCATTGGTGATAACAGGAGATTGTCCAGATTTCTTTACTCTTCCTGCTCTTTCCAATCGTCCATCTGAAAGTAAATATGCAGGTCTGAATTTCTCTCCAGAATTGGGAGAGTTGCTCATAGACAATAATGCATTTGGAACTGTATCATGTATGCTTCCAATTGAAGTGTACCTGTGAACACATGTGCCAAAATAACGTAAAAAAAGAGCATCATTTGACTTTGTAAGAAATAACGTAATACATTCTACAAAATTCATAAAAGTGGTACTGAAATCGACACAGTTCTTATATTAGTACTTACCCTTTGTCATAAAGGCTGCAATATCGAACTTTGCTAGTTAAAAGGAAGGCCCACACATCTCTGTCATATACACATCAAGTAACATTCAGATTCCACCAAAAGGTATATAAATTTGTATTGCATAAAAAAGTTTCTTAATGCATAGCCATCATAATATCCACTATAGGAGACTATAAGTCCTAGAGACCTAGATAAAAAAAATACATAATAATATTTTCTGCAATTAATTTCTTTATCCGAAAGAAAAGACCTTAAAATTTCCCCAACTTCCAATACACTTCTGAACATCTTATACCTTGTACAACTACAGAATGAACAACAAATTACAACTTTACCCATCAAAGTTCTTGTCTGTCTACTCTATCATCAACTAATCCAAACAAAGTATAATTTCATCTTTCCATGAACCAACCTGTATGACCAGTCCAAAATAGGATTAATTCTCATGAAAGATGGCCATCCAGGTGAACTGGGGGAGAATTGTTCTTGGCCAACCTGCAGATAATAATTTTTTATGTAAACAAAGAGCTGCATACTTCTATACAAGGAATAAACATAAAGATTTAAGATCACAGAAATACCGCTGTAGGATCACCAATTCGAACTCCAAGGAAAATGGCCCTGATGGGTGTGGATTTGAGTAGACCCTCCAAGCCAGACTTAAAATCTTGGCGAAGAATATCAAGTTGCAATCCATAACTGCTAGGTTGTATAGCTATTATCATTGGAGAACAGCATAAATGATTTGTAAAAGAAATGCAAATTGCAGACTTCTTACCTTGCAGCAATCTCATAAGTGAACGAGTTGATCTCAGGGAAAGCAGAAGAGCTCTCAAAATAGATCGTTCGTACTGGGTATTTGATGTCAGTATCCAAGGTTGGAACACTTTTTTCACATTGATGCAGGTAATAGCCAGCCCTCAAAAGGTGGAACAGAACCTATAAAGACCAATTCCAGTGTCATGTGTCACCATCAAGAAAACAAATCTCAACTGAGTACACTATCAATTCAAAGTACTCACAGTTGAATCCTTCCCACCATTGAAGCTAAAGGCAACCTCTTCAATTCTGATCAGGAAAAACAATTTCATCAAGGAAGAAACCAACTTAACATTATTAACTTATATTCTCTTAAAGTTCATAAATCCTCAATCTTTTCACAATGCGATGCAAGAATGTTTATAGATTTAAACATGAAGCCAGATTTGAATTAAGGAAGACTGTATTTATAGAGTTGACTTTCATGCATTTTCATCTACAAGCTAGGAATTGCTCAAACACAGGTGTTATTTCCAAACAAACTAATTAAAAGAGTAGCATCAGATAAACTAAACCCACGAATAGAGAGCAAGTGCACGTTGAATAACGTAGATGGCGTTGTTGTATTTCGTCTTCAGCCTCCTGTCATCGCTTCCCCTGATTGCTTTGTCGATCTCCATCAAATTATACGAAGAGAGAGATATGGGAGTAGATTGGTGAAGAAGAAGAAGAAGAGTTGTGCCTGAGAGTTCAATTTGATCGGTCAAAGGAGTGAGGGAGAGAAGAGAGATAGAAAGTGGGTAGCAAATGAGGAAAGAGTTTGACCTTCATCATCTTCTTCTTCTTCTCCATTTTCGGTTGTTGCCTTCCAATTTCGTTTACCATCACTTTCCAATTCTATTATATTTTATTTCGTCTAATCTAGTGTCCACAAAAAATGAGATAATTTGTATTAGCTAATGGTGGAAATACTGATAATGGCGCCATCCCCTTTCACAAATCCCACATCGGTTGAGGACTACTGCATCAGCTAAGGAGAGAGATTATAAATTAAAAGCTGAATCCAAAGTAAACTTCATACCTTTCTCGGCCTTTTGGCTAAGATCAAGTGTAGTATCTGTTCTTATCAGTTTAATATCTGATACGTGGGCCATCGGCCCACATGATATTAAATTAATTTTTATGGGGTAAAGCCCATCACAGTAGCTTGCTGCTGGGGCTTTTACGTGTCGCCTTTGTGTTCCACTATTGCATGGGCTGGCGCACCCCTCCTAATGAGTTCAAACTTTTTCTTTAGTTTAATATTTTTTATTTTCATTTAATAAATATAATTTATAATTATAAGAGTTACTAAAAACTGTTCATGCTTTAAATTAAATTAAATAAGTCTTACTTTCTAATATTTAAAACAAATATTTTTGACGTTAGTTATGTTATTTTCTTTATACTTCAAATTTTGTTTTAATTTACTTTTTATATGTACAAATTTCTATATTAAATTATACATCTGTTTTTTTATTTTTCCCTGAATAACGCGCAAGTGTAAAATATAGTTAGTGAAAACTTTAAATCAAATTATAAAATTTAGTATAATTCTATTATTCTATATATATTTATAAAGCTAAAGAACCATGGTATAAGTTGGCCCTTTATAAAATAGAAGAGAACACTTATAATACATTCTTTATTTTCTCAATCCATCTTTTGACATTCAGGAAAACCCTAATATTCATTTTTTAGTCTATCAGATTTCATCATATTCAAGCGGTAATATACATGTAGTGTTTCATCAAAGAATTCATTATTAACAAAATTCAATTAATATTTTTTGCCCGATAGAAAGAAGAAACACGGTCATGATTTAGATGTGATTCGTAACTCAGACAACACAAAAACAATTATTTGTTGTTCAACCGGAAGAGTGGGCTAACCACGGTTAGACCTTCATCCACTACAACAGCTCTATTGCAAGAGCTGGCACACCCCTCCAAATGAATTCAAGTTTTTCTTTAGTTTCATGCTTTTATATTTCTTATTTAATAAATACAATTTAAAATCTATAAGAGCTAGTAAACTGTTATTCTTTTTTTTAAGGTATTTTGCTCTATTTGAAGTATTATTCTATAAATATTTTTGTTTTAAATTATTTATTGTATAATTATTTTTGTTTACTTATCTCTTTATTTTTGTTAAAATTATACCTTAAATATTTAAAATTATTTAAAATGCTAAGAATCTAATAACTTTTGTTAAAAATATGCACAAATTTCTCTGATATGTGGTATATTTATTTTTTATTTTTCTAAGTTCTGCGATAATGCTTTCACCTCCGTCTTGAGAGGACTTTTTCAACTTTATTTTCGATCACTTCTTCAACTTCATTCTAAAACGACGACATCACATGTGATCACATGTGCTCTGTTGCATTTTCAGACAACGATATTGCATATTTGCATTTTCAGACAACGATATTGCATATTAAGACGACGAAGAGGTTGTTATTCCTTTGTCTCATCCATACTTAAATATTGTGTATTTGTGTTGTGCTTCAAAATAATCTATAAGCAATAAATAATATTGATGTTGAATGAGAGAAAAATATATATATATATATAATAGTCATTTAGTTAAAATGTAAGTAATATGACATAGATTACGATATATAAAATATGATATCGTAATACAAAACTCGTAATATGTTTGAATCAAATGACTATGTAGAACTTACACTAAAAGACAACTATCCATTTAGTTAAAATAAATTGTGAGTGAGAATGAATGTAATTTAATTTGCGAACGAAATAAGTTTATTAGTCAAAAATTCAATAAGCTCTAATCTAAATTTAAGAAACAAAACATAATTGTAAGACTATAATAAGAATATTTTAGTTTGGGATATTGATTTTAAATTAATTAGTAGGAGAATTTAAATTTCAACCCTATAATAAGAATAGTTTATATATTATATGGAGTTAAATTCTTTATTTTGTACTATGGTTAAGTATAACTATTTCAAATAAATTATTTCAAGTTTTTTAGAGTGAAAAGTAGATTGACATTCTCGATAGAAAGAGTTGGTTTACTTTAGCTTTTAAGTTAAGTTATTTGATCCAGGTTTGTTTTTCCAAAATGTTTAAGATGTAATTTATAATAAAAATAAATGTATAAAAGCAATTTAAAACAAAATTAAAGAAAGCTTATATTTAAAATTTGATTAAATGTAAAGATAGTATTATACCTATTATTCCAATATTTTTAAAATCAAACAAGTTCTTCCAAACATGTCCTACTTCCACTTTCCAATTATTTTGGAATAAACTAGTATATTTTAAATTTGTGCGTGTTTACCAATTTTTAACTTATTTGGAACAATTATGTAAACAAGAAATACAGATGTAGATTTTTTTTTTAACAGTTTGTACCTAAAAGGCTAAAATTATCACAATTATATATCAATCTCTATACTTTATGTTTATCTACTTCTAAAATCATTATATATTTTAACTATGAATTATATTATATATCAATATTTATACTTTATGTTTATCTACTTCTAAAATTATTATATATTTTAATTATTAATCATAATATATAACTATACTTATTCTTTCTCATTTATACCCGAATGACATAAATTATATATCAATTTATTATAATATCTATCATTTCTTAATTACATATTTTCTATATTATTTACTATTGACTAGCTATAATATTTTGAAACTAAATAAGCTCATAAACTATTATATGTATTCTCATTTTCTCTTATATAACGAGTCAAAATACAATTTTATGTGATTGAGGATTTCTTTAATTCTTTATCTATTGGAAGGATCTCCGAAATTGTAGTTAAACATTATTATATATATTAGGCCTCCGTTTGGTTGGAGGTATAACACTGTTTATATAACATAATAATATGTATAGTACATCTAATTAGTTGTTTGGTTATAAATTATATATCTGCAGTATTTATAACCATTATAAATTATACCTCATATGCGGTATAAACTAGTAACTGATATCACTAGGTATAAAGTTTACTAATTTTATTCTTTCATATTTAGCATATAAATTTCCATATCAAGTTCAACATTTCTGATTTTTAATCCTTATCTTTCATTCTCTCTTAATTCCTTATCAAGTTCTTTTTCTCCTTAACTGCAAATCCTCTTTAGTCCTTATCAAGTTCTTCTCCTTCAACCTAAGCTGCAAATCTTCTTTAATCCTTATAAGTTCTTCTTCTCCTTCAACCTAACCTAAACTGCAAATCCTCTTTAATCCTTATCATGTTCTTCTTCTCATTCAACCTAAGCGACAAATTCCGGTGAAAAATGAGATTTCTACTTGACAATTCAGAAAAGTCTATAGGTCAAGATTGAAGGATTTCCATCGTTTCCTTATTTAGTAAAGATGGTGTTTTAGCTTCTAGCCACACATTGTGATATGAAGAGAAGAAGAGAAAATCATATATAAATTATTTTAAAATATTTATACGATAATCAAACATAATTTTTAATAGTTTAAATATAATTAATAATAAAAACTAAAATAAGATAAATATTAAATTAATAATTAAAATAGTTTATATAAATATAAGGGTAAAATAGTCTTTTATTCTTTTTCTTAATCCACCAATTAAACACAAAATTATAAAATATATACAATTTATACCTATATTGAATTTTCAATCAAACACATATAACCTATATAATTTATACATTTTAATACCCCTATATAACTTATACCCTTATAACTTGTACCAATATAATTAATATTTCCTACCAAACGATACCTAGGTTATTATTTTTGTATTACACATTTGTTATATCACAATCACTAATAATTGAGTTTCAATTGAAGAACATGATGAAAACAGGTATGTATTAACTTTCATTACATTCTATATTATTATCTTGTGATCACAATCTTTCTCATTTAAATTTGTTTAGATGGGATTTCAAATTAAACAAGTAGGATATCGGAGCAATGCTAGGTAGGCATGGAAGTGGAAGTGAAAGACGTGGAACAGATCATTTAAAATTGATGGGACGGAAATTGAGTCGAACATTTCTATTTGTATCGGATTAACATGCATGTGCATTTTACTTTTAATAAACAGCATTCCGCTAAAACATTTGGACAATACTCTCATTTCAAATGTTTTCTCAGAAAGAGGCCATTTTACTTACAAAATCTTCCTTTTGAGTGTTATATTTTCAATTATCTCTTCTGGTCTAGGATGGGTAGTCTGGAATGTTCTGTCATTAGTTAGGCCTCGTTTGATCTTTGGGTTTTTGGGATAAAACCCAGGTTTTATCCCAAAACCCAACAATCCCATCCTCAATCACATCAACACTTTTATTAATTAAAATACCCAAATTAACCTTACTTAAATATTTTATTTTATATTTATAAATATATATATCTTATATTATTTTATTACATTATAAAATTTATTTTCATATAAATTAAATTAATAAATTATTTTATTTTAAAAAATTATATTAAATATAAATAAATTTAAAATATAAATAAAATTATAACATTCTATATTATCTAATATACCATTTAAATTTTAAAAAGTGTAAATAAATAATTAGGTTAGAAAATAAAGTGACATATTTAAATAAAAATATTTATAACATTAATTTTATGTAAAAAAATTATATTAATTATATTAAATAAAAATAAATACATAATATAAATAAAATTATAATTTATTATATTATTTTATGTAATATTTGAATTATAATAGTAATTATTTATAAGTATTTATAAAAAAAATTATCTATATATTAATAAAAGTTAATATTAATATATATATATAGTTTTTTAATATTTATTTTATTATATTTAAAATTTTATTTAATATAATATTATTTTATTATATATATAGAGGGAGAGAGGAAGAGAGGAAGAGAGGGAGAAGAAGAGGATGTAATAAAATATATAAAAGGAGGGGCATAATAGGAATAAAATTAAAAAAACCTAGTTTTTTATCATTTTCATCACACAAGGGTTATTTGGAAAAAACTCAGGATTTATCCAAATAACCCATACATCAAACAAGGCCCTAGAGTTTTGGATTTTTTATGTTTACTAAGTGCAACACTAGTCATTCTTAGTTTTCTATATTTGGTCTACATTTACTTACTTCTAAGTATTTTCTAGAAATAATAATTGTTATCAGGCTATTGCTATAAAGCCTCATCTCCTAATTTAATTCCTAATAATACTAGTTCCGTTTTGTTTACTTATTTTTCTTTTTTTTATTTATATATTGACATTACACAATTCTAATAATCTATATAATGTTTGTATATAACCACGATAAATCCAAAAATTAGAGTTTGTGCGGCTTAAGAAATGTGAACAAATATAAGTTCGGTCTTTTGTTAGAATTAAAAAAACCAATAACGAATTAAATTATTATTTTTAAGTTAAAAATTTAGATAGTCATGTAACATTTTTATAGAAAATAAAATTAAATAGAATGCCCGACCAGATCCTTCCCTGTAACATTTATGGGTATGAAAAAACAATTGTTTCATTTAATTAAGAATAGACATATGGATGAAGATCTCAGCCCCTCTTTCCTAAATTTGCTTGTTGCATTAATATTTAATTTTTTGAGTAATTAATGAAAAAAAAGCCTAAAGTGAAACTTAATGCTTTAATTGAAAGGATGAAATGACATTGGATTCATAATCTTCATCCAAGAGAATAAATCCAAGGATATAAAGTTGAAAATGAGGCATTTATTTCTTATGAAAATAATATAAAATTTTGTGTGAAATAAGTAAAGATATGTATTGTACTTTGATTCTAGATGAAGATACATTGTAATTTTATTTTATTTTTATTGATAGCGACGTTTTTTCCAAAAATCCTTTCTGTCTAAAAGTTTTTATTTTAGATCAATGTCTTACATTTATCTGAGATTTCGAATGTAATGAAAAAACGAAATAGTAAGATAAGACTTGAGTTTGGTTTAAAATCATTCATTCATTTTTTTGGCCCATTTAAAAGTTGTCACTATGTTTTGATACAAGAGAAAGAAAATTTTAAAAAAAAAATATTTTGGGTTGGGTCGTTGATGACGTGTGAAAAAAGCATTAGCGTTGTGACCTACATGCCCGTTCAAATGAACGGTCCCTGCTACGAAACAAGTCTTTCGAAACGTGAAAAATTATTACACTTTTGAGATGTTCATCTAAGGTGGTAACCTATGTCTAAAATCAATATACTTATTCTTCTTTGAAGATATATATATATATATATATATATATATATATATATATATATATATATATATATATATATATATATCATATAATGTTTGTAATTTAGACAATGTTAAAAATTAAAAATATTTGATAAAACATAAATAACGGGAATTCTAAAATAAAGTACAAATATGAACTTGTCCGAAATTGAAACTTCAATAAGACAAGTTTGTTTAATTTATGAGGATTGTATATGAATTTTTCTCAAATTTTTAGAATGGTGTCTGAGATATGAGTTTCCGAAATTATAATAATTCAAAAAATATTTCAAACGATTCTAAAAGTCGGAGAATTATTTTATTTTAAATAAAATAATTATTTTAATGTTATTTTATATTTTTTGGATTTTTTTATAAATAATTTTACATGTTTTAAATGAAAAATCAAAATTTTAAGTTACCAAAATTCAAAATAAAAAAAAGTTGAGAAACAAAAGGTCGGGAATCAAATTTGTCGTGAAATCAACTTAATTTGACAATTTAAAAAATGATTACGATTGTTATCTTAATTTCAAAATTAATTAAGTAGGACAATTTCTTCATTAGTTGGGTGATGTCTTTTAATTCGCATACACCTAAAATAAACAAATAAAAAATAGTTACAAGTTATGATAACATTTGTCATAAAATACAATAAGGCCTTGTTCGAATTGGGTTATTCTAATAACCTAGAAGGGAAAATGAATAATGATTGATGATGATTTTGAGGAGATGGTAATATTTTTGGTAAAATTACTTAAAGGGTATTGATATATAATAATAAAATAATAAATAATAATTTAAAATAAGGGGTATTTTAATATTTTTTGTAATGAATTGAGTGATGTGATTGATGAGAGAGAAAGTGAAAAGTTATTTGAATGGTTGAGTTATTTAAATAATCCTAACTGAACAAGGCCTAAAAAAATATCTTATCAAAAAATATTAAAAAAATCAATAAAGACAATTAACTTCGTCCAAGATAAAAAAAAAAAAAATCTATTTTTTTTATTTGAATTTTCTAAATAACATGAATTATTTAAAAAAATAACCATTGGTATTGATTTTGATGAGATAATATTTATTTTTTAATAAAATATTTAAATAATATTAATATATTAATAAAATAAAAAATAATAATTTAAACACAAATATTTTAATATTTTAACTAAGCTGAATTATGTGATTAATGAAATGAAAAATAAAATGATGTTAGATTAGATTAAATTATTTAAATAAATCAAATTCAACATGTCCTTAATATTACTTATTTAAAAAACAAACAATAAAAAAAATACAAATACAAAACGGGTTACTAAATGGGATCATTGACCACATTTGGAATCACCTTTTCTCCTTTATTTCAAATACAAAAATATTTTTTAAAAAAAAAACTTAGTTAAACAATTCAAATATTCTTATATGATTCCAAATGGGGTTGGTTAACATTTTGTTCTCTACTTAAACCACCGCCCTTATACTCTTCAAGATTTGAAAATCTACATTCTAAGATAAAATACAAAATTTAATTTTTAAATTTAGGTGGGTAATAATCAACTTGAGAGACCAAAATGTCACGAGTTCAATTCCATCTGGAGCGCTTTAAGTTTAAGCGGGGATCATGACTGTGGACTATGCTAGAATATAGTCCGTGCATTTGTACGGGTAATGATATAAAAAATTAAGAAAAAAAATACGTTAAAATGTGAATTTATAATTTAATTTAATATTTTTTTTATCTAATTATTAAAAAGTATTACAAAACTTACCTTTATCCACTAGTTTTATTTAAAATTATTTTGTTGTTTTTTTAAACCTACCCAAAATCATATAAATTGAAAATATTCATGTAAAAATAAAAATAATTTCGATAAAACAAATCTTCATTGAATTTTAGATCAAATTACCAATCAAATATAAATTTATTATATTTGAATATAACATCGTTTCGATATTTAAACAATTAAAATTACAGAAATATTTTAATAAACATAAGAAAGAAAAAAATGCAAATATTACTATTTAATATTTGAGTACATGTAAGATACAAATATAGCTAAAAAAGCAACCCATAAAGAAAATACAATTGTTTTGGAAATAAATTTTCTTCCTGAAATTTCGTTAACTATGTTATTATTATTATTATTTATTCTATTTCTAATACCTGAAGGAAAAACATTTATTATTATTGGATTTTCTTTCATCTCCAATCTTAATGAATTTTCCTTCATCTGTTTTTTGGTATACATAATTTATCTCTTTCACATATACAAAACTCAATAATAGACAAATATGAGCTTACATTCATTGTTGCAATTTTACTATAAGCATATTCGGCATGTATCTTAGTTGGAAATGTTCCAATTTCAAGTCGAAATCCTTCACTTGATGATGGAGGATATCTCCTTATTTCTGCCTGAAAATTTTCATTTGAAGCTTCGTAAATATATGAAATTTTTCGTTTGAAGCTCGATAAATGTATAAATAATTTCTTTTGTTCCATTTATCATTATTGCAACTTCCAATTGTTCTTCTGATCATCCTGGTTTATTGTAGAAAATAATGATTTAGCTTTATTATATATAGAGTCCAGCTGCTTGGGGATCGGATCTAATTAAAATAACAGTTTCCTGAAAATTTGCATAGCCAAGCGTTTGTAACCCCTTAACAAAAAAAATGGTTATTAAAAAAATTACATATTAATGTAGATTAAATAATATTAAGAAATATATCTTAAAAAACAAATTTAATAACTCATTTGTTTTTTAAATTCAATCTATTACAGTTTACAAATATACCTATGGGATAACTATGAGGACCCTACCCGCTCACCAGTAGTGGAAGGGTTCATCATCGAATCTGATTTCTATTACTATCCGACCCCGACAACTATTTATACTTTTATTCATATCCCTGATTCGTCGGATCCTCAATCCTCAATAGGTTCCATTCTTTTGAGAAAATTGTAAGAAAATAATTAAAACTCGTTCAAAAATAGATCTATTGAAGTTACGACATAATTTGTCAAAAAATTATAAAAAATAAATATTTAAAATACAATAATAATCATTACACCCACCACCGATTTAAACTATTCTAAAACATTTGTGTTTAATAGTCTACTGGGTATGATTTTTGTAGTGTTTGTATTATGAAATGACGACAACTTTACACAGAGATATCTAATTAGTTATTATTCTAGAACATTATTATATATAAAATTACATTCTAATAAAAATTGAAAAATAAAGATTGTTTTTAGATGGGACATGTTTTAATTATATAAATTATACAATAAAATCCAAACGAAAAACAATATTTTAATCCATTATTAGGTCTAGTATGTCAACAATAATGGATTGAGAAATATTAAAATTAATAAATTTTAATAATCTTTGAACCTACAATCCTTTCTTTCAATTTTTTTTTATAAATTTATTAGTAATAATATATGATTATTTAAATATTTATATTTTAATGAATTTGAGTCACATGTTTGGATTTAAATTATTATGTTAATTTTTTTTATGGAAAACTTTATATTAAAATGAGAAATATAAGAAAGAGTTGGTGCTTATAATATTAATATATTAGTTAAAGTTTTATTGGCAAATGGTGGAACTACTGATAATGACGCTGTCCCCCTTTCACAAATCCCACATTGATTGAGTATTACTACATCAGCTAAGGAGAGAGATTATAAAACAGGAGCTGAATGAATTGAAAACTTCATACCTTTCTCGGCCTTTTGGCTAAGATCAAGTGTAGTATCTGTTCTTATCAGTTTAATATCTGATACGTGGGCCATCGGCCCACATGATATTAAATTAATTTTTTATGGGGAAGGTCCATTACAGTAGCTTGCTGCTGGGACTTTTACATGTCGTCTTTGCGTTGCACTATTGCATGGGCTGGTACATCCATCCAATTTAGTTCAACTTTGTCTTATATTATTTTATAAACTAAATTAGTAATTTTAGTTTAATATTTATGTTAAATTAAAACATTTTATAAATTATACATCTAGTAAAAATATTATTCTTAATATAAATAAATAAATCTTACTTTATTGTTATATTTTGTTAACATGAGAACCAATATTCAGGATATTTTTTTTGTCTTGTATATTAAATTTTCCATAATCTTAATATATATTATATGCAAAATTAATTTAATTTTTCCATAAACATTATTTTTCTATTTTTGGTTATATGCAAAATTAATTTTGAAATGAAGAATCTTAATTGCAAATGATTAATTATTTCATGTCTAATCTACATTGTAGTCTTCTTGTTTTCCCTTTTAACTCTTTTATTTTCTAACAATATAAAATAGTTAGAATGATTAATACAACAAACAATTTAGTATTCATTTCAACATAACATTATAAATAACGAAAATTACATGAATAAACAACAAAATAAAATCTTCACAAATATTATTACTGCAGAAATGGACTCAAAATTAAAATTAGGGTGGATTTAACAAAATAACAATATTAAATTATTATTATTTTTGATAAAATAGTATATCAAAGTAAGTTTTTTTTTTTTTAATAATTATAAATAAATTGTGAATTGTTAGAGTTTGTGGCCCGAATTCTTTTTGGGTCAGCGGGCTTTACTTGTAGTCTTAATAGGTCTGACCCCTTTTAATTTACATCACATTTTAGGGTTAGACAATATATAGAGAAGACAACCCGTCTTTTCTTCAATACAGTTTTACGTTGTCCACCAAAAATCTGTACAATCTTCGTTATAGTGAAATCTTCTCTTCTGCTCGTGGTTTTTCACCCGTAATGGGTTTTCCACGTAATCTTGGTGTTCGTTCTTCTTTATCGCTTTTATCCTCGTTTATTGTAGTTTAGATTCTAACAAATTGGTATCAGAGCCAAATTTGTTTGTTTTATTTTTGGTCATGACCACGATGAAATACGATATTCCGCTGCTGGATCGCAACACCAGATTTTCGTTATGGCAAGTGAAGATGCGAGCTATTTTGGCACAGATGGATCTGGAAGATGCGCTATATGGCACTGACAAGATGCCGTCTTCGTGGACTGATGAAGAAAAGCAACGAGCGGATCATAAGGCTCTATCGTAGATTTATATTCATTTATCGAATCAGATTCTTCAAGACTGTTTGACGGAAAAAACAACTGCTGCATTCTGGCTAAGATTGGAGCAATTATGTATGACGAAAACCCTGACTAACAAGCTACACTTGAAGCAACGCTTGTATTCCCAACGTATGTCTGACGGTACGTCTTTAGAAATTCACTTAACTGTTTTTAAAGAAATAGTCTCTGATTTGGAATCTATGGAGGTTAAGTACGATGAAGAAGATTTATGGCTGATATTATTGTGTTCACTACCTCCTTCGTATGCTAATTTTAGAGATACCATTCTCTATAGTCGTGAGACTTTGACTCTGGATGAGGTTTATGATGCACTCTTCTCGGAAGAGAAGATGCATAAACTCGTTGGTTTAGATAACATGGCTGAAGGCCTTGTTGCACGAGGTAGACAACAAGAGAGATATTCTAGCAGCAATAACCGTGGTAGGTCAAAATTCAAGAACAGGGATAAGACATGTAGGTACTGCAAGAAGAAAGGCCATATTGTTGTTGAGTGTTATAAGTTACAGGATAAGAATAAGAGGGTTGGTGAGGATCAGAAGAGCAATCAACCGGAGAAATATGGCGAAGCGATGTTGCTGAAAAGTACAATGATGGAGAACTCCTCGTTACGTCTGATATTGATTCAAAACGGAGCGACGAATGAATTCTTGATTCTGGATGCACGTTTCATATGTGTCATAATCGAGACTGGTTCTCTACATATGAAGTGCTCTCTAGAGGTACCGTTGTGATGTGTAATAATGCTTCTTGCAGAATTGCTGGTATTGGTACGGTTAGAGTTAAAATATTTGATGACACTATTCGAACACTTGGTGATGTAAGGCACGTTCCTGACATGAAGATAAATCTGATCTAATTGAGTATTCTTGATTCTAAAGGGTACAAATACACTGGTGATGGTGGAGTTGTGAAGGTCAGCAAGGGGTCTCTTATTGTGATGAAGGGACTCAAGAAAACTACCAATTTATATGTTCTGCAAAGCTCTACGATTACAGGTGATGTTGTTGTTGCTAGTTCGTCTTTGTCTGATTCCGATGCTACAAGATTATGGCACATGCGTCTAGGTCACATGAGTGAGAATGGCATGGTTGAATTGAACAAGAGAGGGCTTCTTGATGTGCAGGGTATTACGAAGCTGAAGTTTTGTGAACACTGCATTTTTGGTAAGCAGAAAAGAGTTAGGTTCTCGGCTGGTATTCATAATACGAGGGGGACTTTAGACTACATTCATTCTGATTTGTGGGGGCCTTCTAGAGTACCATCTAAAGGTGGTGCGTTCTATATGTTGACTATTATATATGATTTCTCCAGGAAGGTCTGTGCATTCTTTTTGAAACAAAAGAGTGACGTATTTTCTACCTTTAAAGAGTGAAAGTTAATGATTGAGAAGCAGACAGGGAGGCAAGTGAAGCATCTCCGAACTAATAACGGTTTGGAGTTTTGTTCTAATGAGTTTAATACTTTATGTAGAACTGAAGGTATTGTGAGGCATCATACAGTTCGACATAATCCTCAACAGAATGGAGTTGTAGAGAGGATGAATATGACTTTGATGGAGAATGTGCGTTGTATGCGCTTTAATGCTGGGCTACCGATGTCGTTTTGGGCGGAGACCGCTGCGTATGCATGTCATCTCGTTAATCGCTCTCCTTCGACTGCTATTGATAAGAAAACTCCACAAGAGGTATGGACTGGTTCTCCTGCTAGTTATTCTGATTTGAAAATTTTTGGATGTCCTACGTATGCTCATGTGGATAATGGGAAGTTAGAGCCTCGTTCGGTAAAGTGTGTGTTCATAGGGTTCAAGCAAGGTGTGAAGGGATACAAGTTGTGGTGTCCTGAGACTAGTAAAGTCGTCATTAGTAGAGATGTTGTTTTTGATGAGACTAGCATGCTTTAGGGGTCTCCGTCTTCAACTCCCTCCGAGGGAAATCAACAGAAGTCAAATATTGAGGTGGAGCTTGAGATTGGGTTGAAACCTACACCAAAGCAAACTCCAAAGTCTATTCCAGTTTCTATGGATGGTGCTAGCTCCTTAGAAGCACCTCCACAATATTCAATTGCTAAAAAAGGCATCGTAGAGAAATTAGACGCCCTCAGAGATATGAAGACGCTGATTTAGTTGCGTATGCATTAAATGTGTCTGAAGAGATTGATTTAGAAGAAGAACCCGCAACGTATTCAGAAGCGGTTACCTGTGAAAACTCTGACATGTTGATGATCGCTATGCAGAAAAAGATGGAATCGCTTTACAAAAATGCTACATGGGATCTAGTGAAGCTACCAAAGAGCAAGAAAGTTGTTCGCTGCAAATGGGTGTATAAGAGAAAAGAAGGTACGATGGGAGTTGAAGAAGCCAGGTATAAAGCCAGACTTGTTGCAAAAGGATATAGTCAAACTCCAGGTGTTGATTTTACTGAAGTATTTTCTCCAGTTGTGAAGCACAGTTCTATTCGGGCTTTACTAGGTATTGTGGCATTCCACGATCTTGAGCTTGAACAGTTAGATGTAAAAACTGCATTCTTACACGGAGAACTTGAGGAAGACATCTACATGCAGCAACCAGAGGGATTCGTAGCCTTAGGAAAGGAGGACTACGTATGTCAGCTGAAAAAGTCTCTTTATGGTTTGAAATAGTCACCAAGACAGTGGTATAAGAGATTCGATACATTTATGACCACTCATGATTTCAGGAGGAGCAGTTACGATAGTTGTGTATACTTTAAAGTATGTGATGATGGATCGTTCGTTTACCTATTGTTGTATGTTGACGATATGTTAATTGCCGCTAAAGATCAAAGAGAGATCAGAAAGGTGAAAGCACAGTTGAGTAGCAAATTTGAGATGAAAGATTTAGGTGCAGCAAAGAAGATGCTTGGAATGGAGATTCTTAAAGATCGACCGGCTGATAAATTGTACATAAGTCAAAAGAGGTACATCGAAAAAGTTCTTAGTAGGTTTAACATGCAAAGTGCCAAGCCGGTAAGTACTCCACTAGCTGCTCATTTTAGACTTTCGTCTTCTTTGTCACCACAGTCAGATAGTGATGATGATTATATATCGCGAGTTCCATACTTTAGTGCCGTTGGCTCCCTTATGTATGCTATGGTTTGTTCACGACCTGACTTAACATATACAGTTAGTGTTGTTAATAGATATATGGCAAACCATGGTAAGGAACATTGGAAAGCAGTTCAGTGGATTCTCAGATACTTATGTGGTTCTACTGATGTTTGTTTACAGTTTGAGAAAAGTAGAGATGAAGTTGTCGGTTACGTTGATTCAGATTATGCTGGAGATCTTGATAAGAGAAGATCATTGTCTAGTTACATTTTTTGTGTTGGTGGTTGCGCTATTAGTTGGAAGGCTATGTTGCAGGCTATAGTTGCTTTGTCTACTACAGAGGCAGAGTACATGGCGATTACAGAAGCTTGCAAAGAAGCAATTTGGATGAAAGGCTTATTTGGCGAACTTAGTGATGATTTACAGATTTTTACAATCTTTTGTGATAGCCAGAGTGCTATTTTTCTGACAAAGGATCAGATGTTTCACGAGAGGACTAAGCACATTGATGTACGATATCATTTTGTGCGTGATGTGATTGCTCGTGGTGATATTGTTATGAGCAAGGTGAGTACACACAATAATCCTGCAGATATGATGACCAAGTCACTTCCTATTACCAAGTTTGAGCATTGCTTGAACTTGGTTGGTCTTCATTGCTGAGCTATGCCCTTAGGAGCTTTGGTGGAAGATGTTTGATTTTGTGGTTATGCTATCAAAGATTGGAATTCGTTTCAAGGTGGAAATTGTTAGAGTTTGTGGCTTGAATTTTTGTTGGGTCAGCGGGCTTTGCCTGCACTGTATGGACTTGTAGTCTTAATGGGTCTGACCCCTTTTAATTTACATCACATTTTAGGGTTAGACAATATATAGAGAAGACAGCCGTCTTTTCTCCAATACAGTTTTACGTTGTCCACCAAAAATCTGTACAATCTTCGTTATAGTGAAATCTTATCTTCTGCCCGTGGTTTTCACCCGTAAAGGGTTTTCCACGTAATCTTGGTGTTCGTTCTTCTTTATCGCTTTTATCCTCGTTTATTGTGGTTTAGATTCTAAAATGAATTATATTAAAATTTTAATAAATTAGACCTGTTACGTATCCCACGTGTACGCCCTAAATATTTAAAAACATACCTGCTACGTCTTACTTGGAATATTCTTTTCAAATAAATATTTCAATCAATTATTTCCGGTCAATAATAAATATTGATTGAGAATTATTAAAATGAATAATTTTTGTACCTACAATTGGGCGAAACCTACCAAAATTCAATCATGAGTCTGTAACAAGTATTTTTAAGATCATCTCCAACCCACCTGCAAACCCATCTCCATAATAGATTTTAGCCCTCTAACCCACCTGCAAACTTAACTGCATTTTGAGTTTTCCTGCAAATTCTCTCTCATCCATACCCAAATTTGCAGGGACACTATTCACATACTCAAAAGTTTTCAAAACTTTCATTTTAGTCCTTTTAGTTTGTTTTAAATTAATTTACATAACTTATTTATATTTTAATTTGTTTACCTATTTTATTTATTTATATTTTAATTTATTTATATAATTTATTTATATAATTTATTTATATTTTAATTTATTTATATAATTTATTTATATAATTTATTTATATTTTAATTTATTTATATTTTACTTTATTTATATATTTAATTAATGATAATTTTAATTTGTTTATATGATTAACTTATATTTAAATTTGTTTATATTTATATTTTATATTTTTTTAAGTATTATAAATTTATAATAATAAACAATATTGATAAAAAAATAATAAATAATAAAAACAATTTTAATAAAATAAAACACGTAGAAAAACCGAAAAATTACAATAATCCAAAAGGTTTGTTTTGTTGTATTTTTTTTTTTTTTTGTAAAATGTAATTTGTGTTTATTTAATAATGTTTAATTTGTTTCATGCAGTTGTATAAATAATTGATTTATAATTAGAATTTAAAAGTAATTAATAAGTTGTTGTAAAGTTATGGGTTCAATTTGTAATTTTAGATAAATATATAGATAATATTGAAAAAATTAAAAATTATTATAAAAAGGAATATTATGAGAATATTCTTTTGAGTTTGAGTTTGAGTTTTGGGTTGGAGATGAATTACTGTTTGATGGGATGTTTACTGCATTTTGGGTTTGAGAATAGGTATTTGTGTTGGAGATGGCCTAATTTAATCAACTACATTTACTTAATTGATTTGTTTTTATATATTTTTTAATTTGAATACAATTCATTCTTTTTAATTAGTTTAATCATTTTTTTTTAAATATATAAAGTTAAACAAAATTAAATAAGAATAATATTTTTAAAACCCCAAACTTTGAGGACGGTACTACTTACAATTTATTTCTTATAAAAAATGATTATTAAAAAAATAAAAAATTATTAGTAATAATGATTATTTAAATATTTATACTTTAATTTAACATTAATGGAATATCACTAACCGAGTCACAAAATACTTAGACTTTAAGGTCTTATGTTAAATATAAGTAAAAGTTGTAGACTTGTAGTTATAATATTTGGTATATTAGTTAACTTGTGCCAAAAAATGGTTATCAATTTTATTTTGAAATTTAGGAATGATTTCAAATAATCGGCTAATATAGCAGACCTAACAATATATTTATGTTATAATCTTAATTATTTTTTGGTTAGAGAGAAATCATTGAATATTCATCATTATAGTCATCTATTCGTTTAATAATATTATTATTACGACATTTTCTGAGATTCCTTCTAAAAAAATGGTGGAATCGACCGTGTAGTTAATCGTTTTTTTCGAATACTTACGAACTCCAAACTCGATAGCCTATTAGATAATATTATTGTATTTTTTTTTCTCTCACGATTATTTTTATCATTTTTAATATACATATACCATTTTAAAAAAATAATCATTTTCATTTATCAGATTAACTTATGAGATTCTAAATAAGAATCAAACATAAGAATATTAATCTTTTAAAAAAGAAAAAATCCAATAATTGAAAGCGGAATATATAACTATTTTTTTATACCTAATTTGATTAAAAGGCCCCATTATAGAGTCCATTTTAACCACAAAGTACACTAGTAGGAGAAAACAAGCAAAATGCCACCAAAAGTCATTTATTTGTTTCCACATTGACTATCAAGACTAGTTGGACAATTGGACTTATTAGCTTTTACACAGCTTTTACATAATTTTTTTTGAAAAAAAAATGGGACATAGCCCACTTCCATATTGATTCAAGACTAGTTGGACAATTGGACTCTTAGTTTATAGCTTTTACACAACTTTTACATTTCAAACTTTTTTGGAAACAAAATGGGACAATATTCAACTTTTGTTACCACTACACTAGAAGAAGAGATGCATATTTCAAATTTAATTTGATCCAGATTGTTATTTTTACAAATACACTATATGCTAGAATTTTCGTTAAAGTTTTCATAATTTGATATGTTAAGATACGATTTAGTAGCATCACAAATTAAATTAATCATTTAACTTAGCATAAAATTACAACTTTTAATGTGTTCTTAGAAATATTGCAACAATTACAAGGATGATAAGGAAGAAAATCCATGTGAAAGCAGTCCCTAGCTAGACAAGAAGATTATTGTCCTTCTTTTTTCATTTTCTAAACAATCAATAACAATTTTAGTTCGTTGGATTGTAATATAAAGGACAAAGTGTCAATTTCTCCATTTATGTCATTTGCTTTGACTGGTTTACAACCTTGGTCCACCATTATAAAGGTTTGTTCTTCTCAACCACATAACATCGTATCCACCTACCGTAATGGGGCGGTTTACTTGAAGTACTTCGCGTGTAGTCGCAACTCAATTTAATGGGTGTATTTGTCCTACCTCATATGGAATATAAGTGTATTTATTAGATTTATCTATATTAATCTATTTTGAAAACAACTAAAAATTTATAGTCAATTTTTTTCGATATTCTAGTAATTTAAATCACAATTGAAAAAGTTTGAGATTATTTTAAGAAAAATGTAATCTATAAACCAAACAACCTTAGCTTTAATTAGGATTTTGCTTCACATGGTGAATTTGTTAGCTTCATGCTTACTATGGATAGACAATTATTCAATATTCATTCTAGAAAAAAGGTAGTGCTCATTTGGTCCCAAACAAATAAATTCTTAAGACCAAATTTGGCTTATTTCCCTTTCAAATTCATTGAATCTTGAATACGATTTTGTGTTTTAATTTAATCTTTTATATATATAAGATCGATCAATTTAAAATTATAAACCGTGTTTCAGTGTACTTACACTCTTTTTATTCTTTTTCATTTTTAATAAGTGAATTATGATACGAATAACTATTTAAGTTACATTTGAATATTTTACTATATTATAAATAACTCAAAATATTTGCTCTTTTAGATATGTTATTGAGATGTATATTTGCATGCTTTTCTCATGAAAAATCAAACACTCACTACACAATTTTCACCAAACCAAATTCAAAATACTTCTAACCAACATTAATAATAATCAAATAAATTGACATCTAACCTATTTAAAAGTAACTGAATATTAGTATGTTTATTTGTTAAACCTAAACGTCACAAGAGTTTTGTGATTTTAAAATATAGTTATAATTAGATCAAACACACATGAAAATGGTCAAATATTTTGATTTTTTCATCTAATTTATTTGACAAGATGTTTAAATTGATATACACTTGAAATCTATAAATGTTTAGATTATATAAGTAAATTTTGCGGTAAAAATTTGCTTGAGGATAATTGGATCTTTCTTAGAATTTGATTATATATATATATATATATATATATATATATATATATATTATTAAATGACATTATTTTGACTTGTTAGATATTATATAATAAAAAATCATTTCAATTGTTTTTACAAGTGAATTATTTCACCAACTCAATACAATACAACTATACAAGATTATAATAATAACATAATTACTAGATGATCATAAGAAAAGAAAAATAAATTAACAGACCTCAATATATTTTGTGTTGATTTATTGTATTTATCTTGTTGATGTTGTTCTCCATATATACAATATTTAAAATTTAACTATGACAACCATTCTCATTAATTATATGTGTTACATTATTTTTTTCTCTCCAAATATATCATATGGTCACAACGTTATCAAAGATAATAAAAATTATATATTAAAAAAGACACACTGCAAAATTGGTGGCTACAATAAATTCAATTCAAGTATTTATGACTATATATCTTGAAGTGCGTTTTTCCATCCTCTATCAATTTTATGTATTTTCTTATACATAATCAAAAGAAAAATTATATCAAATATAAGGTCAAAGCTTCTTGGTAAGAAGATATTAAATGATAAAAGTATGACTCAACAACTCAAGGAGGTTACTAATTTTAATCGGCCCAAGTGAAACTTAACCAAATTAATTTGACCTCATAAGTTTTTTTTCACCTATTAGCAAGTAGAAGTAGTTAATAATTTAGGTGGGGTTGAAATTTACACATCCCTCTAGTTCACACACATCACCATTTTAACTTATATAAATGATGTCACAAATATAAGTTAAAAATCTTAGAAAAACACAATCATACATTAATAACATTAAAAAATAATAACAAAAATCCTAAAAAAATCATACATCAAACAAGCTCAAAGAAGAGCCATTGTTAAAGATAAAAGAACTGATAGAGGTCTATTTGGTAAACTTGAATTGAAATTGGAATAATTATAATTCTAAAAATTGGGAACCATCTGAGATTAAAAATTTCAACATGATTTTATAACTATTAATTCTACTATTTTTAGTTCGGATTTTAATTTTAATATTTAATTTTTCTATGTTTTAATTCAAATAAAATATCTTATTATTCTATTATTTACAATACGCGTTAACGTGAATCGAATTTTTGTTTTAATTTAAATTTTGAAACGTAAACCGATATATATATAATTTAGGGAGTAAACATGTCAATTTATATTGTTTTTATAATTTAGAAAGTTAACCTGTTCGAACTATTTTTTTTTATGAATGATAATTAATTAAATTTATAAAAAAAATTGCACTTGAGCTCATAATATGTTGTATTAAATCTCCTCTGAGCGATAAAAAGATGTTGATATTTCTAACCTTCTTGAAGTCATGGGTTCAATTTTGTCATATAACAAATTCGTTTGTCTAATTAATTTGTTAAGTGTGTTTAGAGTTATATACTAAATTTACGGGAATTAGTTACACTTCGAAAGAGAATCAAAATCTAGTGTTTAAAAAATGGTTGTATATATAGGGTGAGCTATCAAACCAATAATTCAATTTAACCCTGGTTAATTTAAAAAAAAATATTGTCTAAATGATGCGTAAAAGAAAAAAAAAAGAGTTATTATAGTGAAAATACAATTTAAATAAAGAAAATTGAAAAAATATATTTTTAGTTTTTTAATTTTAACAATTTTAATCTAATCTTAATTTAATCAAATTCAAACTCAACAAATCTAAATTCAATCAAATCCCAAATTTATAATCCAAACTAATATTTTGAATTTGGATCAAATTAAAACTCAATCAAATCAGAATTCAATCATATCCCAAATAACTAATCCAAATTAAATTTCATATTAATCCGTTAAATTGATCCTACTTAGTTGTATTAAACCATTATCTTAACCATAGATAATATATATTTCAAATTATTTTTTTATTTTAATTTTGCTCTCTAAAATGAACCAATGTAATTTCTAACCTTTTCAAAAATAAATTAAATAGAAAAAAACTTTTCAACTGAAACGATAAACTGGTAGGGTCAAGCCTAAATGGTATCGAATGATTCTTTAACATGTGGCGTATGAAGCTCACGTCACGTGCTTCGGTCGTCAAAATAAAAAATAATTCAATCATCAGTAATCAGTATCACTTCATCTCCTCTATTGGAATCCATCCACCATTTCAGACTTACAGTCAAACCCTAATCTCTCTCTCTCTATATATATATATATGCATCCATTCTAGTATTCATACCACCATCGAATTCATCGAGTTAGCTTTCTCTCTTAATTTGTTCACAATGGGCGGCGAAGTTTCACACCGGGGAATAGGGATGTTCACAATCCACGTCCTAACCGGCCGATGGTTTATGATAGTCGCCTGTCTTTTAATCATGTCAGTCGCCGGCGCCACCTACATGTTCAGTCTCTACTCCGGCGAAATCAAAACCTCCCTCGGCTACGATCAATCCACTCTCAACCTCCTCAGCTTCTTCAAAGACCTAGGCGCAAACGTCGGTCTAATTTCCGGCTTAATCAACGAAATCACTCCACCTTGGGTAGTTCTCTTAGTCGGCGCCGCCATGAATTTCTCCGGCTATTTCATGATCTGGCTCGCCGTCTCCGCCCACATACCCAAACCCCCTGTTTGGCAAATGTGTGTTTTCATTTGCATCGGAGCTAATTCTCAAACTTACGCCAATACCGGCGCTTTAGTAACCGCCGTTAAAAACTTCCCGGAAAGCCGTGGAGTTGTTCTAGGTCTTCTTAAAGGCTTCGTCGGTCTTAGCGGCGCTATTATAACTCAACTTTTCCACGCTTTCTATGGCCGCGATAACAAATCGCTTATTTTATTCATTGGTTGGCTGCCGGCGGCGATTTCCTTGGTTTTTCTTAGAACTATCCGTTATATGAAAGTCATTCGACAGGAAAATGAATTGAAAATCTTTTACCGCCTGCTTTACATCTCTCTTTCCCTCGCTGGATTCCTCATGGCTGTTATAATTATCGAAAACAGAGTACATTTTTCTCGGTCGGAGTTCGGTGTAAGCGCTGCCGTGGTAATCTTCCTCCTCTTCGCACCTATATTAGTTGTGATCAATGAAGAGAAACATATATGGAAAAACAAAAACACTCCTAAACCGGAAAAAACAGAGCAATTCGAACAAATAATTGTCAATTCATCACCGTTACCGTCACCACCACCACGAGAAGCGGATAGTTGTTTTAGCAACGTATTCAGACCTCCAAAAAGAGGTGAAGATTACACAATCCTTCAAGCGTTATTCAGCATAGACATGATCATTCTATTTATCGCCACCACTTGCGGCGTTGGTGGAACCCTAACCGCCATCGACAACCTCGGTCAGATTGGAACCTCCCTCGGATACCCACCAACCGCCACCACAACCTTCGTTTCCCTAGTGAGCATATGGAATTACCTAGGCCGAGTTGTCTCCGGTTTTGTTTCCGAGATGTTCCTTTCAAAATACAAAATCCCTCGCCCTCTAATTCTCACGTTCGTCCTCCTCTTATCGTGCGTTGGCCATCTACTAATCGCGTTTGGAGTTCCAAACTCTCTTTACATCTCATCGATAATAATCGGTTTCTGTTTCGGTGCACAATGGCCATTGATTTTCGCTATCATTTCGGAGATATTCGGATTGAAATACTACTCTACTTTGTATAATTTAGGTGGGTCGGCGTCTCCGGTGGGGTCTTACATTTTGAACGTGAAGGTGGCCGGAAATTTATACGACGAGGTGGCGTTGAGGCAGTTGACGGCAAAAGGGTTGACTAGAGAAGTGGGAAAATACTTGACTTGCATTGGGGTGGAGTGTTATAAGAAGTCGTTTCTTATTATGACCGCTACTGCTGCGTTTGGATGTTTTGTGTCGTTAATTTTAGTGTTTAGAACTAGAGAGTTTTATCGAGGAGATATATATAAACGCTTTAGAGATGAGAGTAGAAAGATCGAAAATGATGAAGTCGACATGAAACCTATGGGGGCGTAACAAAAATAAATAATGTATGCTAAATACTATGTTCCTTATTGTAATTATTATATAGTTTGAGAAACACAAAATTACTACAGAAAAACAAATTATAAATTGAAGTTTTCTTTTTGATTAATTTTTTTTAAAATATATGTCATTAGTTCACTTTTAT
This sequence comes from Impatiens glandulifera, assembly GCF_907164915.1. Classification (NCBI taxonomy): domain Eukaryota; kingdom Viridiplantae; phylum Streptophyta; class Magnoliopsida; order Ericales; family Balsaminaceae; genus Impatiens; species Impatiens glandulifera. Next base: position 927,086 of record NC_061865.1, read on the forward strand.
TCTATTCTTGGTTCTTTTTGTTTATCGAAAATGACTGAATGGATGACAATTGTCTAAATTCTCTTTTTTAGAAAAAAAGGTTTTATAAGACTAAAAAAGATAGAAAAATCAAATCCAGCAATAACAAATAAAAAGAGTAAAGCCCAATGAATCTGAATTTTAGGTACTAGGGTATATACAAATGACTTAGCCCAAAATTATATTAAATTTAAGTTAAAATTTATAGATATGAGTATAAATTATGGATTAAAGTTGTATAAATCAGAATTTGTGATCAAATAAGAGATAAAAAGAATCAATGAAATCGATGTAAAAGAAACTCGTTTGAAAGTAAAATCGTAATAAAGTAGTGATTTAATTTATTAAAATCGAAAAACATGGTAAAAATTAGTGTTATTGTGCATTAAAAAAGTGTTAAAAACATATTAATATGAATAATAAATAATTTTTAAATAAAAATATTTAAATAAAATAATATATAACTAAATAATGAATTAAAAATATAAGAATTAAATAAATTTATATATATATATTATTTAAATATTAAATAAAGAAAATTATATATTTATAAAATTAAAAATAAATAATTAAAATTTATGTAATTTAGAAAATCTATGTTTATTAAATGTAAAAAAATAATCATAAAGTTTTTTTAAAGTTTATTTAATTATTATTTTAATATTTTTAAATATTTTTTTTAATATACAAAAACATAAATATATTATATAATAATTTAAAATACATAATAACTATATTATATTTTTGTGATATTTTTGTTTAGAAAAAAATAGTAAATTTATATAAAAAAAAACAAAATCTAATATAATATTTATACAAAATATTTACTTGATATGGGTATAGAAACAAAAAAAAATTATTTTTTAAAAATACAGTAGAAATAATAATAATAATATATATATATATATATATATATATATTGAAATTAAAATTGAAAATGAATAAAATATTAAAATACATAAATATTAAAATAAAATATAAATAGATAATGAATTAAATAAATTTAAAATATTACAATAAGTTATTTATTTATTAAATTAAATTAAATAATTAAATATTTTATATATAATAAATTTTAAATTATTATAAAGTTATAAAATATATTTTTATAATGTTAAAATTATTTTTGATATTTAATATAATAATATATTTGTTTCAATTTTAAAATTAAATATAGATTGCATGTTAAAGTTTTAAAATATATTTATTATATAGATTTTTTAAATTTTTTTGTTTTGTTTTATTTTTTAAACTTATATATTATTATCTTTATTATTTAAAAATATGATTTTAAAACTATTATTCTAAATTATTTTTTATATTATTTATTTATTAAAAAAATTAAAGTTATTTATTTTATTAATCAAATTTAATGTATATTTATAATAACGTAATAATTTTTGAAATTTTATTTATAAATTAGTTTTTACTTAATTATATTTTATATATAATTTTTAAAATTATATTTCAAAATTTAAATATTATATATAATAAATATAAATTAAATACGATATAATTTTAATTAAAATTCTTAATTAATGGAATAACAATTTATTAATTTTAATATTTATTTTTATATATTCTTAATTATTTTTATATTTTTTATATATTCTTAATTTTATTATTTATTTATATATTCGTATTATTTAGTTGTATTTTTATAATTATATTTTATTTTAATACTTTAATATATATATATATTTAAATAATTAAATTATATTTATTACTTTTATTTATTATTATTTTCAAATGATTATAAATAAAAGATGAGATAGAAAAGATTAAAATGATTTTTTTTTTTCAAATTTACAGTAAAAAAATAAATAGTTATAAATTTATTTTGTATTCTATTTATTTAATTATTTAAGCATATATATAATAACAATAACTAACTTTTTTTTTAATTTAAACTCAATATAATATATATATATATATTTATTTATATTAATTTTTGTTTTATTAAATATATATATTATATTAATTTTTGTTTTATTATATATATATATATATTATACAAATATAATACAAAATAAAATATTTAAAAACATTAATAAATTAACAGAAAATTCTTAAAATAATATAAAATACAAAATAAAAATTCAAAAGATAAAAAAGAAATATATATATATATATATATATATTAAGTATAAATAATAAATAATTTTAAAAACAAATAACTAAACAATACATTTAAAATGTAAAATTAAATAAATTTAAATATTAAAATAAGTGAAATGTTTACTTATATTATTAAATTATAAATATAAATGTAAATTATATAGTTTTGTATTTTTTTTAAATATTATAAAATCATCATAAAGTTTTAAAATTTTTATTCAAATATTTAAAATTTTAAATATAATAAATATTAAATTCTTAAAAAAATTAATTTTATTTTTTTATTAAATGTGAATTTTATTTAACAGACACACAGGAAAAAGAAAGTTATTTGTATTACTGAAACACCAAAATATATAATTGAAAATTGATTAATAATTTTAAATTTTAATGTTTATTTAGATTCTGTTTTTTGTTTTTAGAAATATTTATAATTATTATTATGTTATATTATTATTAAAAAATACTTTTTTATTATAAATTATTTTATTAATCAAATTTAATGTATATTTATAATAACGTAATAATTTTTGAAATTTTATTTATAAATTAGTTTTTATTTAATCATATTTTATATATAGTTTTTAAAATTATATTTCAAAATTTAAATATTTTATATAATAAATATAAATTAAATACGATAGTATAAGTATAATTAAATAAAATATAATTTTAATTAAAAGTTTAATTGATGGAATAACACTATATTTGTTTTAATATTTATTTTTATATATTTCGTATTATTTAGTTGTATTTTTATAATTATATTTTATTTTATTACTTTAATATATATATATATATTTAAATAATTAAATTATCTTTATTACTTTTTGTTTATTATTATTTTTAAATGATTATAAATAAAATATGAGATAGAAAAGATTAAAAGAAAAAAGAAATTTTCAAAAAAAATAAAAAGTTATAAATTTATTTTGTATTCTGTTTATTTTGTTTATTTAATTATTTAAGCATATATAATAACAATAACAAACTTTTAATCCATTTGTTTCATGGTAAAATTTTAATGTACATTAAATAATTTCTATAAACTAAAAATCAGACCGTATTGCTCAAGAAATATTTAGGATATATGAATGCTTAAAATATTAAAATAAGTGAAATGTTTACTTATATTATTAAATTATAAATTTAAATTTAAATTATATAGTTTTATATATATATTTTAAATATTATAAAATCATTATAAAGTTTTAAATTTTTTATTCAAATATTTAAAATTATTTAAAATTTTAAATATAATAAATATTAAATTCTTAAAAAGTTTTAAATTATTTTTTATTAAATAAAATACGATACTAAAAGTATAATTAAATAAAATATAATTTTAATTAAAAGTCTTAATTAATGGAATAACAATATATTAATTTTTATTTTTATTTTTATATATTCCGTATTATTTATATTATTTAGTTGTATTTTTATAATTATATTTTATTTTACCACTTTAATATATATATATATATATTTAAATAATTAAATTATTTTTATTAGTTTTGTATATTATTATTTTTAAATGATTATAAATAAAAGATTAGATAGAAAAGATTAAAAGAAAAAAGAAATTTTCAAATTTACAGAAAAAATAAATAACTATAAATTTATTTTGTATTTTGTTTATTTAATTATTTAAGCATATATAATAACAATAACAAACTTTTTTTTAATATATCTTAATAGTTTGTTTATTGAAATTATATATATATATATATATATATATAAAAAATACAAAAATAAAATATTTATATTAATTTATCTATATTAATTTTTGTTTTATTAAATATATATATATTATTAATTTTAGTTTTATTAAATATATATATATATATATATATATATATATTATACAAATACAATACAAAATAAAATATTTAAAAACAATAATAAATTAACAGAAAATTATTAAAATAATATATAATACAAAATAAAAATTCAAAAGATACAATATATATATATATATATATATTAAGAATAAATAATAAATAATTTTAAAAACAAATAACTAAACAATAAATTTAAAATGTAAAATTAAATAAATTTAAATATTAAAATAAGTGAAATATTTATTTATATTATTAAATTATAATTATAAATGTAAATTTATATAGTTTTATATATTTTTTAAAATATTATAAAATCATCGTATTTAAATTTTTTATTCAAATATTTAAAATTATTTAAAATTTGAAATATAATAAATATTAAATTCTTAAAAAAAAGTTTTAAATTTATTTTTTATTAAATTCTTTTGTTGTGAAATTTATTTAACCAGCCTAAAAAGTTATTTGTATTACTAAACCAATAAAATATATGATTGAAAATTGATTAACAATTTTAAATTTTAATGTTTATTTAGATTATGTTTTTAGAATTATTTATAATTATTATTATGTTATATTATTATTAAAAAAAAAAATTTTATTATATATTTTATTTATTTATAGTTGATATTTATTTTAATATATATATATTTATTTTAATATATATATATATATATATATATATATGATATTATTCAAATATTATTTATTATTATCAATTTTAAATTAAATTGTATTTAATATAATATATATATATTTTTAATTTTAATATATATATATATATATATTTATTTATTTAATTTTATTTATATTTTTAATTGTTTATATATATATATATTTATTAATTAAATTAAAATAAACTTATATTTATAATAAAATTTTGTATTAAAAGGATAAAATATAATGTTAATTAAAAAGTTTGTATTAATAAGATAATTCATTATATAATTTTTTAATAAATATTTTATATTTCATTTTTAAATATTCTTAATTTCATTTTTATATTTAATTTTATCTTATTTTTTTTATATTTGTATGTTTTTACTTTTTTTTTTTTAATTTTTTTTTTATATATTTATACTAATATTATATATTATTTGTTTGTATTTTTATATTATTTATTATTATTTTTATTTAAAGGTTATTTTTTTACTTTGTTATACTATTAATTAAATATTTTATTAATAAATTTTATTAGTATGTTATTTATATATATTTTTACTGAATTTTAATTTTTGTTTACTATATATATATTTAATGTATTTCTTTATATATGTATATATTTTATATTATATTTTTATAATATTATTTAAAATTATTTATGTTTATATTAATATCTTTTATTTTTGTATATTAATATATTGTATTTATTATGTTGTGATATTATTATTATTTATTTATTTATTATTATTTTTATATATATATTTATTATGTTATTTTATAATATATTTTTTTAATGATTATGCTTTTTTTATAATTATTTATTCTAAACATATTACAAACTATTTACAGGTATAATTAAACCAAAAAATAAATAAATTTGATTATAGAAGATCAAATATTATAGGCTGATACCCGAACTCCCTTTCTCTCTTCTCATAATAATAATATTATTATTATTAATAATAATATTATTATTATTAATAATATTATTATTATTATTATTATTATTATTTTATTATTATTATTATTATTATTATATATTTTTTTGACATATTTAGGTAAATTTATTATTTATTAATGATCTATTAGATATATTATAGTATAAATGTTATGAGTTAATAAAGAAATATAATAAATATATATATTAGGACTATATCCCGACCCATATAAAACCTACTTATCTATTATGTTAAATTAATGAGACAAAACTAAAGATAGAATGTTGTTCACTTTCAAAAATATTTAAGGTTATCAGTAGAGAGTTGGAAAGTTTAAACCCACCCACATCAAACATTGTGACCCACCCACATCAAACATTGTGATCCGGGTCCAAGTCTAAATCTTTTAAGAGATAAAAGATGACTTAGTAAATCGTTCTTCATTATAGATTCATGTATGTTTTTGCAACTACAATTCATCGAAATAAATAGTGAATAAAGATTATAAACTTAAAAAATTAAAAATTAAATAAAAAAATAACAAATGAGTATAATAATTTCTTGATTATTGAAATATAAGTTTTTAAGAATGTAAAAAACATTTATATAACCATTTTAGAAAAACAAATCACTCAAATTAATAATCATAAGAAATGAATTTATTATTTTATTTAAATAATATATATATATAAATATATATATATATAATAATAATAATAAAAGTTAGAAGCATTGGTCAAATTAACTATGTACAATAAGAAAAAGAGAGTGAATTTATTATTTTATTTATTTAAATAATATATATCATACCATATATCGAATTTATTATATTAATTATTTAAATAATAATTAAGAAATATAAATAATTAAGAAATTGAGATTTTAGAATAATAATTAATTAAAGATTAAAATAATAGTAATAATTATTCTAATTAATTAATTTTTAAATAATATTTATCCATAAAATAACTATTAATATACCATTAAGAATAATTCTAGTAGAAAAGTAGTCATAAATATCATTACTTATACTAGCATGTATCTCGTGTAAATAATATAAAAAATCATGAAAAAAATATTACCGTAAAAATTTTATGGTCAGGTCAACCCACAATCCGACCAAGTATCCATTTACTCTAACATATATCCAAATTAACCACAGCTCTCGATCCGGTAATCCAGACACTTTAAAAATTAAGCATCATTATATATATAGAGAGATTAGTTAGTTAAAAAGTTGAACTTATATTGTTAAAATGTCACGCGTTTATCAAATTTTGGGTTGAATTTAAAACACAAAGTGTTATTAGCCTAGTTGGTTAAAATGTTGTACTTATTTTGTTAGACCAACCTTATCCATGACCAAATAATGGGTCATGATGTTGGTCATGTCAATTTATCATGACCAAATGTTTGGTCATTCCATGACCAAAACCAAAACCCAAGTCATTGGATCTTTGTTTTTGTCATATTATGACAAAAATCACAACCAAAGTCATCTAATCAAATGCTGCCATTTGTCAGCATTTGATTGGTTACCCAGATTTTCTTTATCTTTTATCTTTAAAACCCTATTTTAATATTATTTATAATTTTAAAAAAAAATTATATCAAAATTCATAATTTTTCGAGATCTATAAATAGAGACCACTCTTGCTATATTTCGGAGCACAAAAAAAAAACATCATTTTCTTCATTTTTACTAATTATCCTCATTTGTTTACAATTATCCATAATTAATATGTATAAAAACATTATTATGCATAAAAATTAGAAATTAAATATTATTATTATATTTAAAAATTATTTATTATTTTTTTAATTTAAAAATAATATTTTTAAGATTTGGTTGATCATGGATAAGCATAATGACCAAAATCTTTGTCATAAAGCTGTTTTCATGATCATGACCATGACCAAAAAATGGGTCATGAATAAGGATGCTCTTAGGTTGCAAGTTCGAACCATACCTATAGCATTTTTTATTTTATTTTTAACCGTTTTAAGTTTATGGGCGGGTCAACCCACAATCCGACCCAAGTATTCATTTACTCTCACATATATCCAAATTAACCACAGTTCTCGACCCGACAATCCGGACACTAAAAGTTAAGCATCATTTTATATATATATATATATATAGATATATAGATAATATCTCTTTCTTATATAACGGTTTCATGTTAATAAAAAGTTGTTTGAAGATAGATAGCATAACCAAGAAAATCGGCAATTTTGATAGTTTGAATATAACATTAGTGCTTTTATCAGATATCATTATATCCCTTAATTTTATTGTTGCAACGTGCTCTAACAACTGACCTTGAGAGCCTTTCAACAAAACTACTAAAGAATCAATCAACTTAATTATTTGAAACGACTTTAGCAGCAGAAAGAGGTAAGTGTGAGGGTATGCCTTGGACAGAATCACTTCCTTCCTTAGAACTAACTAACTACTTTTTTATATTTGAATATTTTTTCTCGCTGATGAAGATTGTTGCTCTATTTCTCCTATTGTTGTACGTTTAGTAACTAGTCTATTGTAATGTAGTTGATATAGAAATGGTTCCAAAAGAGAAGATGATGAGTTCGATGATCTGGTAAGCTTGTTTGCCATCATGTACAATCTTACAATTTTCTTCAGTCAATGTATCATGAAGAATTGATGGAAACTGGATTGATTTTATTAATATCATACTATAGGGGTTTAGTGAGCATCAATGAGTAAGTTAAAGAAAAAACGAGGCATTTACAGATGAAAGAGAAAAGGAGATCTAACCAATCTTTTCCAATTAGAGTATTAAATTTATCATTTATTTCATTTTTTCGGTCATTGAACCGTGACTTCATTCTTCACTCATTTTCGAATCATTTATCTTTATATTTTATATTAAAAGAGTAACAATGATTCTCCAAAGAGAGGTTAGTATATTTTAAAAATAAAAATTATATTATCTCATAAACAAGAAATTTAAATTTCAATAGAAATTTATATATTGATTTAATTAATTTAAGTATATTGCACCTTAACAATTATCTCAATAAACATTATAAAAATCAAAATGAAGCACCGACCTAGGTATGACAACGGGGTACTCGTATACTCAATACATGTGGGTACCCGATGATCGGGTTCGAATACTTTAAATCGAGGTTGGGATCAGGGATGTAGAGTAAAAAATGTTACTTAATCGGGTTCGGAGTCGAGGATGGGATTATTGGAAACCCGATACCCGATACCTGAATATATTAATATATATATATATATATATAAAATTTAAATGTCTTTTTCAAATTCCATATCATAAGTCATAACCATCGTTAAATAAATATATTAATTATTTTTATCATTACTTACACATCACTTAACATAATTTCAATTTATAATAAGTGTTTTTCTCTTATAATTTTTATTTGTAAATACTTTTAATCTTAATCTTCATCTTCTCTTAAAGTTTGATTGCAGCTAGCGCGCCCCTTTCTTTCGAAAAGTCAACTTTCCCGCTTGTTAGTTCAAGCAGTCCTACCTTCCTTTTATTTGGGTGGGGATATTTGAAGAAGCGCAGGTCAGGTTTGGAACCAAGGGGCTGGTCTCGATTGCGGTGTTAATATCAACGAACAAAAATAATAGATTGCTACCCAATTAGCTAAGTTATATTTAAGTTGCCCTGTGTAGTGTGGTGCTACGCGTATCATCTGCGGCAGTTGTGCCCGCTGCTGCTGTCGTGGTTCCTGCCGCTGCCCTCCTCTTTCTTCCTTAAATGTTTTTGAAAGAGCTATGCCTTTTGAAAAGGAGTTTATCTGTCGACTACGAGTGAGAGTCCGAGCGGATTCCTAACCCCCTTCCGAACCGAAACTGGCTGGAAGAACGGATCCTTTCTTCGTCACAAGTGTGCTTGGAATCTAAGTTTTGTGAGCTCTAATGCCGAAAAGGGGATGGCCGGAGCCGTAGCGAAAGCGAGTCTTCATAGGGCAATTGTCACTGCTTAAGGTTTCAGACCTTTTGACAGCTACCCTTGGACAGACCGGGTCTGGCTTCTGTCCTTCCTCCAGCTCTTCTTCAGTACCTTAAGGAAAGTATAGCACTGGTACTTGAATAAATACCCGTTTACTTTGAATACTGTTACTGTTTTACTTTGACTCTTTTACTCTTCGCCCTGACTTTCTTTTACTTTTTTATTCTTTGATCAGTCGTGATGTCTTTTCTTTCATTGGTAAGTTAAAGCTTTCCTGTGTCGAATTTGTCCCATGGACTTTTTTCTTTATTCAACTTTAAGTTTTCAATTACAAAACAAATGGCAAGTATAAGTAATGTTTTCATTTGTATTTTTAAAATTTGATATTACTTTACTTAATGTTGTTTAATAAATTTTTTTTTTTTTTAATTTTTACAATCTTATACTTATTTATTAATTTAATATTCAATTTTTTTTTATATAGTTTATTATTCCACAGTAACTTCTACCCGACTACAATATATATATATATAGGTAAGTAGTACTTTTATTATATATATTTTAAATTTTGATATTACTATTTTTAAAGTTATTTATTATTTAATAAGTTACGTTTTGTATTGTTTCATTTTGATAAACTAATTCTTAATAGATTTGTTAAAAATAAAAATAAATAGTCAATTATTTATGACAAGAGTTTTTAAAATTATAAATAATTCCTAATTTTAAATCACTTTTATAAATCAATAAACTTATTAAAAATATATTAAATATTTAATATTTTACTATGTTTAACTATATTTAAAGAATAAAAGTTAAATATATTATTTATTTATATTTTATATATATATATATATATATATATATATATATTATATATGAAGAATTTACTTTTTAAGTAATGAATTGGTTGTTGAAGATTTGAGGTATATTATTAGTTAAATACTTTAATTCTAATGTTATTTTTTTGTATTTGTTAATGTTAATTGTTTTTTATTGATTTTTTAGGTTGTAATATATATTTTTTTTTGAGAAAATTAATTTAATGAATTTTGAAGTTTTTGTTTAGTTATGAATTATGTAATATTAATTTAAGTTTGTTTGTGTTTTTATAATATAAATGAATTTATATTATGTAGAATAGATAAACTTATATTATATATGTTAGATGATTACGTATATTGTATAATAGAAAAATATTTATTAATAATTTTAGGTAAATTATATTTTTACTAATATTAGTTAATATATTATATTTTATTTATATAATAAATTTTTAATATTTAGTATCTGGTAATGAAAGTATATACGGATTAGGTATTCGACGAATTAAAAATTATAATATAAATAAAGATACCCGTTAGGTACGGGTCGGGTTCGAATAGTAAATTAAAAATCGGGGTGTCGTGTAACCCGTTTATAAATAAAACCGTCCATATTGAGACAATCCACCCAAATAGACTATAATCATTTTTCACTGTAAATCTGAAGCTGGGAAAGGCTCGTTGTTGAGGTCAGAGGAGGAGGGAGTGAGAGATTTTGTGATTTGAGAGAAGCCAGATGGATAGGGAGTGGGGCTCGAAGCCCGGAAGTGGTGGCGCTGCCTCTGCTCAGAATGAAGCCATTGATCGCCGAGAACGGCTCAGAAGACTCGCCCTTGAAACCATCGATCTCGCTAAAGATCCCTACTTCATGCGCAACCACCTTGGAAGGTCCCTCTCTCTCCCTCCCTGTGTTTGTTCATTCATCTGTATCTTCCTGTATTTAGTATATTGCATTCATATGCTTGTGATATAGGGTTTCGCTTTTATGTATGTATATATTATTGTCTAATCTTTAAATAAAAAAGGTGTTTAATTGAATTGGTCTTTGCTTGCTGGTTCTGTGTGCCATCGTATTTAGTTGTTTAAGGTAATTTAGGGAAGAGGGTAGTGTTGTCTCTTTAAGTTGTATGAGATTTTACTGGACTGCATGCCACCTGTTTGATAAAAGTCCGAATATTCATATGTTGTTGCTGTGGTTTTTTAAATGGATATTGTTCTTCAGAGTTTCATTGCATTGAACTATATAACATAAAACTACATGACTTTCTATATCAGAGTTATACTTGATGATTTGTTCACTAGTGAATCATACAACAGAACCAAATGTTGATGAAAATCCAGAATCTAGCCATGATTATAAATGAGTTTGGTTTCATTTTGCAGCTATGAATGTAAGCTTTGTTTGACACTGCACAACAACGAAGGGAATTACTTGGCACATACTCAAGGGAAGCGTCATCAGACAAATTTGGCTAAGAGAGCAGCTCGTGAGGCCAAGGAGGCCCCCCTTTTGCCTCAGCCCAACAAGAGAAAGATTTCTGCTCCTAAGAAGAATGGTAAGCATTTTCTTCCTTTATTAATGAACCCAGAAACTTAAAAGAAAATGAGACAAAATAATAGTACAAGCCTTTGCTGATAAGTAATGTTATCATTTTTGGTACTCCTGCAGTCAAAATTGGTAGACCTGGTTACCGTGTTACAAAGCAGTTTGATCCAGATACTAAACAAAGGTCACTTCTTTTCCAGGTAACTGGTTATCTTTTAAATGTTTTCAATGATGTCTATCTTTATTTGCATAACATGTAAATGTAACTGAGAAAAGCTAGAACCACAAGAATTTGGGAATTTGTGGCATATCTTCTTCACTGAGAATATTAATTTTCTATGGTTACTTTGGATTGCTTCGGAATTTAACTGTTCACTGCAACAAGATTTATGGCAAAATATTCTTGTAGAAAAGGTCAAAACTACGTAGATTCAACAAAAAGCCTCCATAATCCTCCTACAATCCCTACCTATTAAGAAATTCCATTTCCCCACCAACTAATTCATGAACTATTCTCAGCTAAGTGTTCTGTCTGAAGCATGAGACTGCTGTAGAGCTAATTATCTGAGTCTTGTTTTTCAATATTTTTTATATCCTTGCAGCACCATTGGAAATGAAGTTCTTACATTGCTCTTTGCTATTTCTTAACATTCCTTTGTAGATATTGTTCTCTTTTTGTGTATATTAAACATTCATATGATGTTGCATGAGGAATTAGCACTAGTTTTGAAATTTGAAATGGCCAACATCCTTCAAATGAGATATGTTAGTTCAATCAATGCAAAACTGGCATTTTGGTAAATGTATTCTGATCTTGTAGATTGAATATCCTGAGATCGAAGATAATACAAAGCCAAGGCACCGGTTCATGTCATCTTATGAGCAGGTAGACCAAGTTGAAATTAATTGTGAGGTTTAGGGTTTATGTCTAACATTTCGTCTTGTATTATGAGCGCAGAGGATACAACCATTTGATAAAAGCTACCAATATCTTCTATTTGGAGCTGATCCATATGAGATAATCTCTTTCAAGGTAAGCCTTTCTCTGCCTATTCCTTATAATTTTCTTTAAGTTTTCAATCCTGAATTAGTTAGGTATTTTGAAAATTAAATGTTTTACAAATCAAATGAAAGTTACCCTTATAGTAACGTAATTTAGATAACATATTTGATTAATTTACATGGGTTAAAGTTGATTTCTTATGCTCTTATTATTATTACTATGTTAAGTCATTCTATAGCATACCGAATTAAGTCAAATTTCTTATGCTCTTATTATATTACTGAGTTGAACATTGTATAAGTGTTTTGCAACTATGAATCTCATGGAGAGTTTGGTCCTCATGTGATTTTATATTTTCAGGTTCCTAGCACTGAGATTGACAAATCCACTCCAAAATTCTTCTCGCATTGGGATCCCGACTCCAAAATGTTCACAGTATGTTTTTTTTTATACATTTCACTTTTCGTAAGCAATAAACAACACTTACTAACCGTTTTCACTTCATGTTTATCTAATTGACAGTTGCAGTTGTACTTCAAAGCTAAGCTACCAGAGGCAAACAAGGGCCAACAAGTGGCAGCTGCTGCTAATAACGGTTCTGCAATTTCTGGTGGGCCGCCTCCACTCCAAGCTCCACCACCACCTCCACCGCCACCACAAGGTGGTCCTCCGATGATGGGTCACCCTCCTAGAGGACCACCACCTCCAATGGGTGGAGGATTAGTTCCACCACCACCACCTCCTATGGGGAATGGGCCTCCTAGACCAATGCCTCCCCCTAGTGGAAATCTACCACCACCACCCATGGGAGGCGGAGCTATGTCAAATTTCACTCCTCAAATGGGAAGGCCTCCTATGATGCCCCCACAAGGTTTTTAACAAACAAAAAAAATTGGGTTTTTGTTTTCATTTTTAATGGCTGGATTAGACATTGCTGTTGAACTGCTGAGAGTTACTCTGTGAAATTAGAATGGGATATGTGGAAACTATGACTATTTGACATGTTTGGATTATATTGATGAAAGAGTTAAAGAGACTCACTTTTCAAAAAAAAAAATTATTTATTATATTACATATAATATAAAAATCTTGAATAAGAGAATAAATGTTTCATATTAAAATCATAAAAGCTTACAAATGTTTGAAGATGACAAATTCGATGTCTTCTATGAACACATGATTAAATTAATGATAATACAATGTTTGGGATTCTTTCTTGAATCCAAAAGACAACAAAATGGTACTTTTAATTTAGCCTTATATCATACACTTGAATTATTGTTGTTTGAACATTGAAATTGACTAACTATTTTGAATCATTGTGATGTTCATAAACTATGTTTAGTATTTAAAACATCTTAGTCATTGCTTGTTTGGATTAGTTAAAATTGGAATATAATTTAAATAAATTTATATTCATATGTTTAGATAAATAATAATTTTAACAAAATGGTACTCTTATTGTTTGTTTGGCTTAAAGAGTCATCTTGACAAAAACCCGTGAAAATACATCTCTATATTGTGATTACCACACCGAGTATATCTAAAAACTAATGACGAATTATGTTTCATCCTTAAAGTTAGAATTGTTTCGAAAACCTTTAAATCTCATGCTAATTCCTTTCCAAATACAAGTTCAAGTGAATCTTTCAACACAATTTGTACAGGTAGGTTCAAAATACTATTTCTAGAAACATATCACCATTGTAATGCTAGAAAGGCTATAAATTTGGGATAAAAATGCTTTCCAGCCTAACCTCCTTTGAAACCAAACATTCCTAATGATTAATGATACAAATACTTTTTACCAACTTGAGTTTTAATTCAAATATAAAAGGTAAATTATATTATGATTTCTTAATTACTTTAGGCTAGCAAATTAAAAAAAATATATATTATAAATATTTTTCATATTAAGAATTATATTGAGTAATTAAGTACAAGATGTATCTAGTTTACCTTAAGCAATATTTATTTCTAAAACTATAATATTCACTTGATAGAACTGAAATATTCTTAATTAATTAATTAATTACATGGAAACTTTAAAGGTATTTAAAAAACAAATAATTATCACCTATTCAACATTATTTTGTTTTTTTGTAAGAAAAAACTAATACATTTATTAATATCCATGGTGGGTCCCATTTTCCTAAATTAAATTAAGGTTGAACTTACTTTCCAAGGCTGTAATCCACTCAAACACCTCATTGTGCCGGCTATTAAGCATATAATAATAATATATAGTGGGATGATTTATTATTTATATTGTTTAATCTTAATCAATAAATATTTAATATTTAAGAATAATGAACCAGTAGAAACATCTAAATAAATGAGAGGTGGATTATTTCTCGTATTATTCTAAGCATTATTTTGTGACAATTCCATTGAAAAAACCTTTTAAAAAATACATCCCTAATAGATATCCAACCATATTGTATTTTATATAAACTGATAATTAAAAAAGTCCCACTAAATACATTTTAAATTAAAATGAGATAATCCAGTAGTTCTTATATAAAAAAAATAAAATTAAAATGAGTGTATTGAGACCCTATAGAGTTGTTAAGATTGTAGAACATTTGAGTGATTTATGAATTAAAATTGATGATTTATTTTATATAATTTATTTGGATTTATATTTGATTGATAGTAAATTTAGTTGCAATATTTCATTATCAAGGTTATTTGAAAATCAGTATTATGTCACAATTATAATTACTTTTTAAATTTATCAAAAGTAAAAAGTGAGATTAATTTTGTTTTCATTTAATATAGAAGATATGATTGAATTAAATAAAATTATTTTTTTTTTAAAAAGAAAAAAGATAATCAACTTTTCTAACCAACATAATTAATTTTGATTTTTGATAAAATGTATTTTTTTTTTTTTAACAAATAAGCTCAACAAGCTTTATTTGTTAAAAAAATTAATCAATTTATACTATCCATGTAATATTTTATTTTATGGGTTTTTTTCCATTAAAAAACATGTAATTAAAGTGCATTCTATAGTAGAATTTTGGGAAATTCATAGTTACTAGTATTTGGTAACAATGAATTAAAATTAGAACTTTGTAAGGTAAGAAATTTAAATTAAATTGATGTATAAATAAATAAAATAAAGATATTTATAATATAATTAATTAAAAAAAAGGAATTAATGCTGGAAAAGAAGCGTGGGCTAGTGGCCGACCTTGTGGCTACGTAGAGACGCAAAGAAGATCCAAAAAGTAGCGTAAGCGCCAAACTGAGTATAATCCAACGATCATAAATGGTTTAAATCCATCAAGATGATTCTAAACCGTTGATATTCCAGAAGTTGCCACATTTGTTAATTAAACTTGTCCTCTAGTCTAGGCGTTGCTTTGTTGTTCATTTCTAAGTTACAGTTTTGTTTTAGGTTCTCTCTCTCTAAAATCATCATCTCTCTCCCTCTTTACAGAGATCTTTCTCTCTCTATATTCATCATCATCATTTGAAGAATCTTAACAGTTGTGCAAACATCCACATTGTCCCCCATCTGAATTCCAGCAAATTCAGGTAAAAATTCAATCTTTTTAACATATACAATGTCAGATTCGTCTATAATCAAAATTTTATATCAGGAGAGAGAAAGACGACAATGGCGGTGGTGGTGCCGCCGTGGTTGGAACCGCTTTTGAAGGCGGATTTCTTCATTGTTTGTCGGACCCATCGAGACGCAGCCCGTAGTGAATGTAACATGTTCTGTTTGGACTGTAATGGCGGCGATGCATTTTGTTTTTATTGTCGATCTTCAAAACATAAAGATCATCAAGTTATTCAGGTGATCATTCAATTCTAATAATTACCCACTTCTTGTAATGTGTATATGTATATGTATATGTATGTGTATAATGTATGTTTATTGCAGATAAGGAGATCATCTTATCATGATGTGGTGAGGGTTTCAGAGATTCAAAAGGTTTTGGATATAAGTGGAGTTCAGACTTATGTGATAAACAGTGCTAGGGTTTTGTTTTTGAATGAAAGACCACAGCCAAAAGGAGGAGGATCAGGATCAGGGTCAGGAGGAGGTGGAAAGACAGTTTCACATATTTGTGAGATTTGTGGAAGAACTTTACTTGACACATTTCGTTTCTGTTCATTGGGTTGCAAGGTATGTGAAATCTAATCCCATTTTCATTTTTTTATCTTCTTTAAGAATGAATCAATGATTATGAATTTTGATGATGATCATGAGATGGGTTTGTGGTTTGTGGGGGATTTAGATTTTGGATCAATGAATAAAAATTGATTGATAATCCCAATGTTTACTTACATTTAACATAAACCCATGTTATCACATGATCATGATGAGTCCCACATTGATGAACCTTCACATCCTCCCTTTTTATAGTGCCATTTTCTTTATACCTTGTTTGGGTTAATTTCTTCTTTTTTTAACTATTTACATGATTTGATGTTACAATAAACAAGTTCATGTTATCAAGTGATTTTGAAAATCTAAAATCAAACTAGTTTTACCATGTCTTTTTGCTAATTTTCAACTAAGTGATTAGTGAAATGTTTCTACTTTTAAAAAAAAGGGAAAAAATGAGAAGACTTTTAGCATGTTTTATGATAGATTGATACCCACAAAAAATAAATAAGTATTTATTTTATTAATTATAATGACAATCACAAATACATTTATCGTGTGATAAATGATATATGAATATCGACCAAATTAAATATCTAACAGCGTCTGATCCACGCTAAAAAATGAATTTTTTTTTTTTAAAACGGTCATCATCACTATCTCCGTCGCATAGTTTTCATCACACAATCAAAAACCACTATTAATTGATATCATTATCATCACACATTAGTTAGATATATAGCATCAATTATTAGCCAAATGACTCTCATCCCCTTAAATAGGTCCCCCTTTTTTTTTCTTTATGTTTTGGGAGGTGGGAAAATATTGCTTTCTTATTTGCTTTATATGAGTTTTTTTTTTTTTATAATTTAAGTTGAATGAATTAATTAAAATTGGTGTATAATGAATGAATGTATGAATTAGGTTGTAGGGATAAAGAGGAATGGTGATACAAGCTTTACCATAGAGGGAAAGAATGAGGTTATTAGAAGAAGAGGAGGTCAAGAAGGAGAGATATCTACAAGGGTAATTTCGTCATCTTCATCATCAAGGGATGATCAAGAATTAGATATTGATCAATTGCGTGAAGGCTTACAACAAGACATATACCCTCCTCACACACCATCCCCACCTCTTTCTATTACAAGGCGTAGAAAGGGCATCCCTCATAGAGCACCCTTTGGCTCTTAAAACTAATTTTTATTAATTAGTCTTAAATAAATCATATATGGTAAGGTACTAAACTACCCTTTTAAAAAGGACAAAAAAAAAAAGGATAAAACTAAAAACCCTTTATGATCTTTTGCTCGTCAATCGGTCAATCTATTTCGTAACATGTAAGTAAATTGTCGGTGTCGAAATAGGGTTTAGGGTAATATTGTTTTAAAGAAATTATTTAGATGTTTTGATAATAATGTTGATTCTAATGCATATAGAGATTGTACAAATTTGGGGGAGGGCAATGTAATTATTTTATTTTTTTAGGGGTGAAATTGGAAACCATTAAGAAATTAATTAAAGAAGCTAAATAATTAATAGTCTTTGTTTATAGTTTTTGTTGGGTTGGTTGGGACCCAAAGCCACATGGGCCGTTTGTCTATAGAAAACAACTCCCTTTATTTTTATTTTTATTTTATTTATTATTTATAAATTAAATGGGGTCACCAATTTGATAGTGATTTATTTATTTTTGTTGTTACAACCTTCCTATCAAATATAAAGAGGTTGATAGATAGAGATGTTTCAAAGAAGACGGTTATTTGGAACTTTATTTTCCTTTGTAAAAAAATTAAAAATACTTTTCAAATAAATTTATATTTCCTAGGACATCAACTTACATGGACTAGAAGTTTAATTTTCTATTAATTATTTCTATCCTTTTTCATCATAGGTAGACAATTTAAATAGCCTAGTTGATGTAAAATTGTCCATTAAGGAAATATACTTTTTATTTTATTTTGATAGAAGTTGGGGAAGATACTTTATAACTCACTTAGGTGAGGATCTTTTGTTAAAAAAATAAAAAATTGTGTCCATGGTGGGGAAAAAAGAGCAAATAGAGCCTTGAATTTATGAATTTATAGTAAATGATGGAAAACAAATCTTAAACTTTTAAAAGAATGGAATAAGTTTTCATCTTGTACACATTTTTTTTAATTATTGGTTCAATTACTATTTGAACCATATTTTATGTTGTATATAATTTTTTTTAATAGTTCAATTCTTATTTAAGGTTCTAATTTGAGTTGTTTTTATAAAATAAAAATCAGACTTAAAATTATGTCATATTAGGTTAGAGCTATCAAAATTTTATTCATTTGAGTCATTTTTCAATTGGCAAAATCCGTATTTTTTTTTATCTAATTAAGTTGTCACGTTATAAATTAAATGATATTTATAGATGTTTTGGATGTATTCTTTAAAATTGAGTATTATTTTCGGGATTTGCGTATTCTAATTTATCGAAATTAGTTTGAGTGACTAATTAAAAAAATGTATAATTTAAGGAAAATTTTGAGAAAATTTGAATAGAGATAGATTTCTTTATTTTTTATTTTTTTAAAAACTTAATAACGATGTAATTTTGTGTACGGTTTACCAATTTAGACGTATTTATGGTTTAAATTGAGTATTTTTTTTTTTTTTGAGATATACGCGTTCAAAATTATCGAATACGGTTTGAATGTTTTGAAAAATATGTAATGTGTGAAAACAATTGAAAAAAAAAAGATAAAACTACTATTTTATTTTTACAAATGTGATAAATTGATTTAGAAACGAAAAATATTATGTTAAAAGTAATAATACAAACATGTATTTCTTTGTTAAAATTTTTAATAAATTAGAATTTCATGATCACCTTATTTAATAAATATTTTCTTTCACATGAGTTTATTGATATAAGATAGTTAGTAATTATATACTGTATATTGTTATAATGACTTTTCACTTCAATTAAAATGTTTTAAAAAAATGAATCAAATGTTTTACAAAAATAATCAAATCTGATCTTGATATTGTGAAAAAAGAGTGTGTTTATACTTTAATTATATATATTTTAATAATTGAAGTTATAAATATGAGATTTACTGAAATATTTAATGTAATCCACCGAATATGGCCTAATAGTATTATTGTATTCTATTAAAAATATTTAATTATTTATAAATGAAAATGCAATTATTTTAGAATTTGTATTATTTACACTGAATTAGGCAAGTGGCATGACATGACTCATGAGCATGCAGCTATAAAAACAATTATAATTTATAAACAACTCCCCAAATTTTCTTTATATTTTTACTTATGTCCCTGGATTAATTCTTAGTTTGATTTATATAAATTTTCAAATAATTTCAAAACTTTGGATTTATATAAAATTGATAAATAATTTTAATATGAATTTTCTTAGCCTAATTAACAATTATTTAAGTTGAAGAAAAGAACTGCCCAACCTATGAGGAATAGGTTATAAGCAAAGCCTTACTGGAGATGTGACTAGAGAAGGTCTTATGTCACAATCATAAATAAAAGGAAAATATTAATAAATAAGATTAATATATATTAATACAAATTATAAAAATAAAAAATATTTTAGCATGGTATTTAATATTTTGTTTTGTGATGTAATCAATGAGAGAATCAATTAAATAATATTTTATTATAGTTGGAGTTGTGAAGTTTATATTTTAAAGTGAAAAATTATTTGTTTAATAGAATAAATAATTTATAATTCACTAAAAATATGTTAAAAAGAAAAATAACAGATCATTATGGAATCATACTAACTTATTTAAGTTAGGATGGAAATATTATTCTTTTTACAAATTTAAGTTTTATTGTGTCTGTATTTGAGAATTTTATTTGTTTGTAAATTGTAATTTTGTTAATTTTGTTATAACCATTATTATTATAGTTTTTTAACATCTAAAAAAGGTCAATAAATAAATATATATATATAGAAATGATGTATATTTTTTAATTTAAAAGGACAAAAAATGGTCAAATCTTCAATTTAGCTAAAAGATTAAAAGATGCTACATTATTTTCCTACAATTTATTTAATAACCCATTAAATTAATTTATATTTCCCTACAATTATTTAATATATTTTATGATCCATATATATAGTTTTTAGGTATATAATTTAGTTTTATTTATATTAATATTTAATGTATTAATAACCCATTAAATTAATTTAAGTGATAAAAGGAATTTTAAAAAATTAAATGTCAAATACTTACATTAAATTTAATAATTAGTGATACTAACTTCATATATTAAAATTTAAATAAATATATGTAAAGAACATTAGCAAGAATTTATAATTTCATCACTAAAGGTCAATGAAGATGGTATATTAAAAGTCAACATTGGATCCTACAATGAATAGAAACGGTTTTATAGCGACGGATAGTTTAAGTGTCGCTAAAAAAAGGCAATTCAATACTAACCACTGTAATTTCCTCAAAGATCCCATTCTGTTTTCTCCATTGATCCTTGATAATAAGAGCCATACCATTTTCAAATAATTTCTTCATTTTCAAAAGGGGCGCAATGTCTTGCTACAAGGGAAAATATCATGGTGAATTGCTGAATTCATTTTGATACATTTTATTTGAAAGAATATTAACTTATTGATTGATTGTAGATGAACTTTGTGCAAATGCTGCATACATTGGAACCCCTGGGAAGGGAATATTGGCTGCCGATGAATCGACGGGAACAATCGGAAAGCGTCTAGCCAGCATTAACGTAGACAATGTCGAGTCGAATCGGAGGATTCTCCGGGAGCTTCTCTTCACTGCCCCTGGTGGCCTTCAATACCTAAGTGGAATTATCCTCTTTGAAGAAACACTTTATCAAAACACTGCTGCAGGTACTTCTAATTCATCAAATCAATCTATTGTTTTTGTTTCCATTCATCCAAGAATTGATATTTGATTGTTTTATACTAGGCACGCCTTTTGTCGAAGTGATGAAGACGGCTGGTGTTCTTCCAGGA
Organism: Impatiens glandulifera; assembly: GCF_907164915.1. Classification (NCBI taxonomy): domain Eukaryota; kingdom Viridiplantae; phylum Streptophyta; class Magnoliopsida; order Ericales; family Balsaminaceae; genus Impatiens; species Impatiens glandulifera. The sequence continues at coordinate 949,121 of NC_061865.1, forward strand.
ATCAAGGTAGATAAGGGCACCATTGAGTTAGCAGGAACCAATGGCGAGACCACCACCCAGGGTCTCGATGACCTAGCCCAACGTTGCCAGAAATACTACCAAGCTGGAGCCAGGTTCGCTAAGTGGCGAGCCGTGCTCAAGATTGGTGACCATGAACCATCCCAGCTCTCAATGAACGAAAATGCAAATGGTTTAGCCCGTTACGCCATTATCTGCCAGGAGAACGGACTGGTCCCAATTGTCGAGCCGGAGATACTCGTAGACGGGACCCACACCATTGAGAAGTGTGCCGACGTAACCGAACGAGTCCTTGCTGTGGTTTACAAGGCTCTGAACGATCACCATGTTTGCCTCGAGGGGACTCTTTTGAAGCCTAACATGGTCACCCCTGGATCAGATGGGCCTAGGGTTTCTCCGGAGGTGATTGCGGAACACACGATTCGAGCCTTGCAACGAACAATGCCGCCGGCGGTGCCTGCGGTTGTGTTCTTGTCGGGAGGACAGAGCGAGGAGGAGGCCACCGTGAACCTTAATGCTATGAACAAATTGATGGCAAAGAAACCATGGACGTTGTCCTTTTCCTTCGGTAGGGCTCTCCAGCAGAGCACCATAAAGGCATGGGCCGGCAAGGATGAGAACATTGCCAAGGCTCAAGAAGTTCTCGTCGCAAGGTGCAGGGCTAACTCCGAGGCTACTCTTGGAACCTACCAGGGTGGCGCCGCCACCGAAGGGGCGTCTGAGAGCCTTCATGTCAAAGATTACAAATATTAAAAGTTCAGACTAGGTGTTTATAGTTATTTGTTCCATTTTTTCAAAATAATTCGATGATACTAAATTCAATATACATAATTAGTCTCACATCTGTGTTTATGAGTTATTTGTTTCTACTTTCAAAATATCATGTATTCAAAATAAATAATTCGGTTAACTTTGTTTATCTGTTGTATGATTTTAGCAAGAGGGTGCTGCTGCTTAGAATCTTTCCTTCACCACTGTTGTTGTAAGCCCTTTGCTGTCCCATACAGAAACCAAAGTCTCTTTGTGAATTGCAACTCTGCAACTGCCGCTTTTAAAGCCAAACAATGCATCTCTCTGAGGCTTGCATCTTGATATTTTCAAGATGCTCAAGAACCGCCTTTCTGTGACCTGCCAGGCCAGAGAAACATAGTATCAAACAGATTTCACAAGCAGCAAGCACTAAACAAACATTTTTTTAGGGTAGGATCTTAAACTATATGGCGTACATTTGGGAGATCAATGCAGCCTTCACTTGCATCACACATATCAAGGGATAACTTCCGCAACATTGGCATCTACAGTACCAAAAAGTTCAGAAAATGGTATGGTAAACAGGGCTTTGTTTTCTAAACGAGAAAAAATAAATAGGCATGAATTTGTTCAATGCTTACTCTTGAAGAAACATCAAAAACGAAACTTCTTTGAATTCCCAGGCCCTGAAATGAGGTCACGTTGACTCAGCAATCAAACATGCTCAGATCATAGTATGTAATCCTATCCTACAGATAACTCACATTATGACGCAGCACCAGATCCTCAAGGGCTTCACAGTCTAGAAGTGAATGAACACCATCACTTGTTATCTTCCCACAGTCCTAAAATAGAAAATGAACAATTAATTTCAGAAGCATATGCGATGAACATAAACTTCAATACCAGGCAAAAAGAAGGAACATTATGATTTTGCATAAGGATATCTGCAAGTACATAGATTTACAGTTTATATTGGCGATTCAGCAAATGATCAGGAGAAACACATTTATTTCATCAAGTAAATTCTCCTGAGCAATTCACTCCAATTTGGAAAGCAAATTAGAATTTGAAGTCATAATCTCAACTTTCAGCAATGGTTACTAAAGGGAGGTAGCATCAAACCTCTAGAGATATGGAAGTCAAGCCTGGCCAACCTCTGGAAATGATCTCCTGTGAATCTACAGAAGTGATAAAGCAGCATCTCAGACTCATTTGTTACCTTTAGCACTAAAAGAAAATGGAATACACATAATAAAGATCTACTGTTAACATACTAATGAAAAATAAACACTACGAAACCATTTTCTAGAAGAAGTATCGGTCACTTAGCAGCAGGACAAGAATCAACCACATTATCATTCAAAGAAAACTTTAACACTGGAATCTTTCCTTCTTTTTTTTCTCATGAACGTAGCAATGACTGGATTTGTGTCATGGGTAGCATCAAGGCAAATCGGCAAGGTTATTTCAAAAAAAAAAATCAGAGCTAAGATGTCTATCAGAACTCACGACTACTTTTACAAGGTAGTCAGAGTTTGAAGTTCGAGTCCAAAAGGCAGAACTTAGTGACCTGGATTTAGAAGTTTGCACCCTGATAATGAAAGCTCAACCAGATTTCTGCAGTTCTGCGACAAAACAATCAGGTCAGCATTATTCATTCTCGGAGTTACTCTTTGAAGCCGCAACTTCCTCAAATTCGGCATCCTGAGGGAAGAACTTAGAGCAGATATCTCGCCGAGGCAGTGGCAAAGTGACAACACTTGTAAATGAGATAGTGAGTTTGTAATACTCGTTATAAAACTATCAGATATTACCTGTTGAGAAGAACAAGAGAAAGTTCTTCAATGATGACTCTTAATCATAAATGGCTACAATTTCAGATATTCATAAAGAAGTGAAAGAAACGGTGTAAATTGGTGTTTATACTTTCAGATGAATTAATTCAAGATGCTAACTTGAAAGTGGTACAAGACATGCATCTTACCAACCAACACTTATTTGCTAAAATATGGAAAGCATCCACAGGAAATCATTATAAAAAAGGTAGCCTCTTCTAAAACATGGAATTTAGATCTTAGCAAATATAAGGAATTTTACAATATAGATAGTCATTTAATTATTTCACACACTTCGCTCAAAGGGGATTGTGCATATAAATATTAGTTGGTTCAAATAAGAAAACATTTAGATCCCTTTTCTATTTCCTTGAAGATGCTTTTGCATGTATAAGTATTAGCTGGTTCAGTTATGCCTATGAATATAGTCCTGACCTGAAAATAAAGAATCAAAACCTCCAACAATGGGCAAATCGTTGGTAGGATTGTCAAAAGACCTTCATGTAATGATCCACCTAAGCCGACTGTCAATACTTTTAAAGCCACTGCAGCATGTTTCAGAGTTTTCATAGCTAAAGAAGAAAAACCCCATCCAAGAGCAACTTCATTCAATTTGCAGCTCTTTCCCAACTCTTTGTACCATTCTTTGCCCAAAAGGGAGCAGTTAGATGATTTTTCCTCGTCAGCCGGTATTCCATGTTGAGAAATATTTGTACAGCCCATCGCTTTCAAGCATTTAAGTCTAGGATTCCCAGAAAGAAGGTGAGATATAGAAGCACCAGAAACCTGTATTCATATGACAAAACAAGCATGAGATTTCGAAAGCACACTCCTTCCTTTTTTGTTATTCGAATTATTTCTTTTTGTTGATCTATTCTGCAAGGAACAATATCTTTGCAATACATATAGTGCTAATAATCCAGCAAAGAATTATTAATACTTATTATGTTTCCTGTTTATGGCACAGTCCATGTGAATTCAATGTGAAACCTCGCTATCATCTACAAAAAATTGCATCTGGTAAAAATGTATATGGTTCTGTTTGAATACCAGGCTACCAGCATACCTTAGTCTCAGAAACATCAAGCATCTCCAAGGAAGAACCTGAGAAGTTATAAAGTGCATTATCCGCAAGTTGAGTTTCCCTTAGACAAACACTTTTCAGCAGAGAAGCTTGAGCCATAAAATTTGAAAGACTTGTTTCCTCAATACCTGCAAGTTATACCATAATGTAACTACAGAGTAAGACCAGGAAACAATGTAACTCTATGGTGTAACTGTCTTCTGGATGCTCTTTATGCTTTGTTTAGACAATGGATTTGTTAATGTTACGTCAATACTTAAATTCATACATGTTACTGGAGTTCACAAATTTCACAAGCTTTTAGTCTACACCAGACAATTACTTGGTCATTCTATGGCATAAGAAAACAAAACAAAAACACACTAAATTTTCATGTAGTAAAACACATTACAGAAATTTGACTTACCTCTGCAACCACCAATATGCAATGTCTGAAGCTGAGAAGCCAATGATTCATTATGGGTTGCTTCAATTTCCATAGCAGGGAAAAGACCCAAATTCGGCAAGCATGATGTAAGAGCCACAATGGATCGCTCTCCAAAAGAAGTATAACAGGCAAGTATTGAATGCAGCTTCAGACTATTGTGAAGAAGGTTTGAGATACCAGCATCTGTAACTGAGGTACATCCTCTAATGTTCAAATAACATAGTGAAGGACAGAGTTCAGAGATTTTCTTGAGAACAATGTCTTCCCAGGACCAGTTCATCAATCAAATAATGCACAGAAGAAATGAGATGTCAGATGAAACAGAAGTTTACCAAGTATACAATATCGCGAATAGAAAGGGGTTCCAATTTTCAACTGTGGGAAGGGAAGTCTACATCAAGACTCTGCTAATAATAGAAAGCTGAGTATCCCACTCCATTCAAATTGCAGCAAAACAAAACTAAAAAGTCAACCAGAATTTTGGAGCTAGTTATATAGTGAAAATTTATCAAATAAATATTCCAGTCTAAGCTCCAAATATCAAAGGTCAGCCAGCTGATAATGGCACCATTGACTAGCATTCTCATCATTGGTTCATTCCTAGTAATGATGCACATTTTCACGTTCAACATACTAATCTACATCAATATTATTAAACAGACTGCAAACAAGAGGTACAGGAAGAGGAAGGATGGGGATGATGGAGAAGAAACCATACCATCAACATCTGTACGACCCTCCAAGATGAGCTTTTTAATATTTGACATCGACGGTCCAGAAAAGTAAGACATCGCATGATTGAATGTGACAATTTCTGAAGTTGATGCTGACACTCCAGATGCTGTTTCTGAACTTGAAGACACAACTGATACCTTTGACGGTATAATTGGACTCATGTCCACCTTTAAGTCAATATGAGAGAGTATGGGAAGCTTTTTTAGTAACCCGGGCAATTTTGTTATATTGAAATTCAGAAAATAAGCTGCCCTCAGGATTCTCAATGAGGGGAGTGTTCTGCTGAAAACTTCAATACAAGTATTAAAATGTAGCATGGGGCAATTAGAAATATCCACCTCCTCTACTGCTTCAAAAGACAAAGTTGATGATAAAGCCCGCAAGATTTGGAATTGGCTGCTGTTAAGAAACTCAAGGATATTGAATGACTGTTGTATAATGTTTCTCATAAGATCAGTACCATGTGCAGACGGAAACATAGATAACAAAAGAATTGATGGCTGCATCTGTGGGCAACCTGAAAGATCCACTTTCTGCACTGAAAAGGAAAACTCTTGTCAACTAATCAAGCCAAAAAGAATAAGAAAAATGAGAGAGTGATGATCACTACTCAAAATGCATAAACAAGCTGTCGGGGGGACATATATCATATGTGGCCAAAGTGGAGTAAAAGAGAAGAGAGAAAAAAGGGCATGAAGTTATGTAGTGTTATCAGACGGAAGCTAGAAATAAAAGTTTTATGATACTAACATATGGTTATCATAATAATTCATTCGAAACTGATTGGGGGTTGTGACAGTTTCTACACCAAAACAGAAAACCCACACATATTTTGAGGAAGATTTAACTTAGTCGAAAAATCCTAACCATACATTACCAAGACTTAGCTATGAAAAAGAAATTTGTCATGAAACTCATCTAAGCGTTCCTTACTGCATAAAGAAATGAGGAAGTACATTGAGAAAACCTTGGTAAAATTTGTCAATCTTAGCTTGAGTTGTTTTGAATCGCACAATTCTTGAATCAAGCTTGTGTTTGAACTTCTAACCACATTAAGGATAGAAACAGTGCTCTGATTAGCAATTTCAGACAAGTAACAGCATCTTCTTTTCCCTAAAAAATGGAGCAATCTGTAAGGATAATTATAATAGAACTTCATGCAATAAGTGTTATAAAGCTAACATAAAAAAACTACTCCAAAAAGAAAAGAAAAAAACGTTTACATTTGGAGAATAGTACTCTCGACAACATACCTGCAGCATATCCCAGTGGTAAAAAGAAAAGCCGAATCTGTATAAAGTCAACAAAAAGTATGCATAAATAAGATTAATCTTAAGATTCTTTCAATGCAAAGTCTCTCTTCTTCCCAATTTAGTATATTATCTTGTTGGCATAAGTTTTAAGAAAATGGTAAAATGACCAATAAAATTAGTAATGAATTGACCTATTATAGTAATAAATGGGAACATAAAAAAGGACTAATTCTCATAACACAATAGCTTATGCAGAAAAGAAAAAAGGAAATGCAATTTTACCTCTTTTAGAATGTCCAAGAAAGGATTCACATAATTGGCAATGATGTTTGAAATTTCTATATTGGAAGTGAGCCAAATCAGACATGCATCAGCAAGATGCCTTTCACTGGGAACAAAAAGAGATGGGACATCATCCGACTGAGGAAAAGATTGCGGAAATTATTTGCTTAAAGAACTAACCTGTGTACAGTTAAATCAGGATGCCTCATGGATGAAAATAATAAATTGAATGGAATTTCACAAAAGGAGATGCAGTGCATTGCCCACGCCTGTTTGATAAAAATCATAAGTATAACAATAAAAAATGTGATGCAACAACAAATGACAAATCATAAGAACTGGATAGGCATTGAAAAGCATGAAGTAGATTTATGCTGAACTTACCATGAACTCTTACAACCCACACTGCACGAAAAGTAATATCGGAAGACTTCCCACTAATTGCACTTTTTTAAGTAGGTAGAATGGGTGGTCTAGTCTATATTTATCATCATTTATGTCGGTCTAAATCTAATAAGCAAATGCAATTTAATAAGGGTGTAGGAAAGTTCTACTTGCCACACTAACCATTTTGCTTCTTTTGTCCAAATATAAATGAGTACCTTCCCAAATTTTCATATACCAAAATATGTTGACACGTTCTCCATCATATTAAAAGTTTACCCAAGATATGACTATTTTTTCCCTCATCAAAAATGGATGCTTGGAAATAAAACGCACACCTTTCAATATAACGGTAAACCAAGGAAATCAATTTTCTACCAAATTTTGATACTGCAGTAAGGATTTGACTTCCGTCATACTCAGATTCATATCTATATCTGATTTAATTTAAAGATTATTCTCATGTGGGACGAGCAATCAGATCAAAATGATTTACACAAAAAATTAATTGGCCTTTATGATGGACAATAAATGATAATGATTCAAATATCATAAGAAGTACATACAAAGTTCCTCGCAAGGTAGACTGTGCACAGTTCTGGATTTAAATCGTATGCTGCAACAACATCCAGCCCAAAATATGAGATAAGTGCATATATATTATCATTAAAGAAAGTAACACCAATCATGAATTTCATACAGTTTTCTAATATATCTTCTATGAGGAAAAGAAACCTCACCATGTTCTGAACTAAATTTCCAGATCTGGATCAAGTTATCCAACTGCATTAGCTGTAAGGGGGGCGTAGATGATGCCATTTCACTTAGCCATGTCTTGCACTTCATTAGAAGCAGTTCAACTCTAAAATATAATGCTGCCTGAAATGTTTACATAAAAGGCCTGAATAGTATGGGAAACTACGAGTTCTTTTTGTTTGTTGATTTTGGTCTCATAGTTTATAACTTTCATCCTTTGAAGTTAAGTTGGCATAGTTTGAGGCCATACCTTTCTCACCCCTACTTTTGTAATTTGGATTGGTGTTTTCCTAAGTTGCATTTGTGACTACTTACTTATACAGGCTTTAACTTTATAAAAAAGAATATACGGGAAACTACAAGTTTTGAATTAACATCTGAAGGGGCATATGTAACACAACAAAAATCATAAATATATAGAACTCAGGAAACAAACCAGTTCAAGATTTAACTCATCTATAGAAGGGTGGATATGTACCAGAATTTTCAATTTCATACTTCAAAATTTAAACCACTCAGCAACAATGGAGAATATATCAAGTCTTAAACAATTTTTTTAGAAGTTCGGGACTAGAATCCTTAACAGTTTTCAGGTAAGTGAGAGTGCATCCTTCTTGGATAAGCCATTCCATTGAAAGGCAATATAGTAAATGTTGTCCATTTTGTATTGATCAGAGACATTTGATACTAACTATAGAATATTAGCATCAATAACAAAAAGAACAGGCAAAATCTGGAAAGGGAACAAAAAATAAATGGCAGGATATAAGATATCAACAGCTACCTCAGAGAGTGGCAGAAAATTGATTGGTGTTACATCAATTGAAGATCCAAACATACTCTCAATGAGAGTCAAGAATGTCTCAATATCCCAATTTACTTCTATTGAGTCGAGTGATGATTCACTGCAGAAAGACATTACAAACTTGTCACGATGAACAATTAACTAAAAAAAGAGAAGTTTAGAGCAAAAACATTTTGGTTTTCACCAACTCCTCCAACAGCTAAAGAACATGTGCAACAATCTACCTGGTAGAATTTATCTAGTTGTTTCTATAAACATTTTGTAATTCATCTGATGAAGCTAAGATTATCATGTTTGTTTTCTAAGTCTCTTAAGAATTTTTCCATGAATTTGATACAATACTTCACTTATCTCCAGACTTCAAACTATGGTTTTTCAAAAGTTACTTTCAAGACAAACAATGAATATAGAGTTGATCAAACAAAGAACTTCAGACCAAAAGTTTTAGAAAACATAATTATGAACAAGAAACAACTAAACAAAAGTCCAAAATGAGCAGTAATAAAGTACACGATAATCACCTAAAGCTACCACATAGGAGGGCACGGAAGTACAGAGATTGCTGAATAAGCCTGGAAGAATGAAATTAAGATCATGGTCATCGGTTTCTAGTAAGAATTATGAAATGTTGGCCATGTTGATGACAATTCCTACCGATTCCGGCTGACTTTCACGATAATAACCTGATGGTTGAGGATAGAGGGTAAATCCCATGAAGAAATGTCGGACGTTGAAATGACTATTATCTCCCTGCAACAACCTTCCTGCTCAAGAAAATCGGGATCGATCAATTTCAGAGCAACCAAGCCGTCGTCGACGCCGTCGCCGTCACCGCCGCCGCCTGAGCTCGAAGCCATGAACTGTTAAAGTTCTTTTTCTGGTTTGATTTAGGAATGTCGGTTTAAGGTTTACATATATATTAACTAATTATAAAATATATTAATAAATCCTAATTTTATAAAAACTAAAGAATAAAAGAAAGTTAAAATAAATTTATTGATAAAGTATTTTATGTATAGTTTCTTATTTCATTATAATTAAAATCATGCAGAAAAAAATACATAGAACCTAATATCAAGTTAAGTAATTTAATATAAAAATAAATTAAAATTCTATCAACAAAATCTGATAACCATCTAATTTAAAAAGTTAATTAAACTCTTAAACTTAGGTCTCATCGATTGGTGATTTTTTTTTTGAGAAGATGGAAATATTTTTGGTAAAATTATTTAAAGGGTATTGATATATAATAATAAAATAATAAATAGTAATTTAAAATAAAAGGTATTTTAGTATTTTTTGTAATGAATTGAGTAATGTGATTGATGAGAGAGAGTAAAAAGATATTTGAGTGGTTGAGTTATTTAAATAACCCCAATCGAACAAGGCTTTAATATATATATATATTATAAATTTAAAAAAAATATAGTTAGGATAGACTAAATAAATAAATAAAATTATAAAACAGTGAATAATTGTGAGTTGCTAAATCTCCCTTTTAACCCTACATAGATGTTCTAGATGTTCCATATAATAATAATAATAATAATAATAATAATTCAATACTATAATTGTTTCATGGTTATAATCAATAACTGAACACACTTCTTTTGTGTGGTGGTATTTGAACCATCAAATTGCAATTTAAACTTTATAATGCCATTAATATTCATGTTAAAAATTTGTAATGATAAATAAAATATTAATAAATCTATATCCCAATTTGAACATGTGAGTAAACTTAGGTCCTAATATACATTTTTAATCATAAAATATCTTCTCAACCACACTGTCCACACCAATCAAGTCTCATTCAAAACTTAAACTTAGGACTTCTCTTCACCTAACCAGCCATTTCTACCTAATTCCTTTAAATTTCACTCATTTTTATTTAAATCATACTCCATTTATTTAAATAAAATAATCATCTACCTATCTTTATATTATAATTTAATTTACAACAAATATAATCATATTACACATTTTTTTTAAATCACACAATAATATGAGCCTAGATCATGATTAGATATCCTAACCAAATTTCAATTTTTATCTTCACAAAAAAAAAATATAGTCTTACAATAAGTGGTGGTTTAAATCATCTTTTTTTTCTTCAACTATAGAAGTTAAAATGAACATTAAATTAATGATTTTTTTTATTTAAGACGTTTATATAAGAATAAAATTCTTAACCTTTAATCTATTAAAAAATTTTAAAATAAATCATTTTTTATTAAATTAACACTCTAATGTATTTAAAAAAAACACTAAAAATTATTTTTTTTAAATACATAAATTGTTTAGGCCGACAATTTTAAAATCAATTTACATATTACAATGGTGTATTTAGGACTTGTTTGGTTGAATTATTTAAATAACAATATAGTATAAATCACATTATTTAATTCATTAAACAAAATATTAAGATATCGTTTATTTTAAATTATTGTTTTTTATCGTTTAACAAAAAAAACTCCAATTTTCTCAAAATTATCACAAATAATTACTTTCTAAACAAGTAAACAACTTAAATTATTTATAAAAAAAATTGAATCCGAACGAGCCCTACTAAGAACACTGTACCCACAATTGTATACTAAATAATTTATATTTAATAAAAAAGAAAAGGAATAAAAAATATCAGGTGAAAATAGACCACAGAAAATGTGTGGAATCTGATCAAAAAGAAGACAAAAATAGAAATCAACGGTTGACGTGTAAACAAACGACACACCCATTTTCCAATAAAGCTTAAATTTTTCTCCCACACACATTCATCACAGCAGCCTCCTTTCCTTTCTCAATTTAAACCCCACAAACTTCAACCAACATCTTCATCAGTCATCACACACCCAACAACAAAATCAAGAACAAGAGAGAGAAGAAGAATCAACAAGATCCGATCAATACCATCTTCAATGGAACAACAACAGAAGAATGCGATCAACATGTCTCCAAAGAACTCACGTACTGAAGAAACAGAGAAGAGAGTAGGAACCGCCGCCGGAGGAGGAGAGAGGTTGAAGAGACATCGGATGGAGGTTGCGGGTCGGGTTTGGATACCGGAAACATGGGGTCAAGAGGAATCACTCAAGGACTGGATAGATTGTACCACTTTTGATGCGGCTTTAGCCAACAGTAGAATCATGTCGGCTCGGGCGGCTTTGATTAATGATGCTAGATTAAGGTCTTCATCTAATGCTGCTGTTGGATTAAGGATTACTAACACTTGTTAATCATCCTCCCTTCTCTTTTTTACTACTATAGTTTATTTTTACTACATTTTGTAATTTTAACATGGATGGTGTTACTCGGGTATATTTATTGAGATCAAATAAACAATTGATTCATATCTTATTTTGTACTACTAGCATATGTAAGAACACATGTTTTATGTAAAAACAACTTCAATTTAAGGATATCGAACCCATCAAATTTGAACATTGATTTCATATATAATTGACTATAAGAAATTGAACATTCCATGATAAAAACACCAAAGACTATTGTATACTTTCAAAATACCCAAGTTCAAGGATGGTATACATTTTCAAATCTGTCGGGATTACTCTACAAACCGAAACAAACTCATTGCCATCCTTGAATGCAATTCATGAAAAAATAAGAGAACAAACAATAATACTAGGTAATGAGAAAAGATGATGTCACAAAACATAAAATTGCATAAAGATCTAACAAAACATAAAATTGCATAGAGATCTAACAAAACATAAAATTGCATAAAGATCTAACAAAACATTATCTCAAAATAAATTCAGATATATAGAACATGTTCAAGATTAGCTGAGGAAAAAACAACTACTAGTTCACAAAATTCCAATCTGATGATAAAAGAAGAAACCTTCAATTGCAAATGTTTTTTCAACTAAAACATGATGTGAAAATATAAATAATTCCATAGGTTTACAGCCTCCTTCCTCTCCTTCCACCCTTTCGGCGAGTGCTGTCAGTGGGAATTGGAGTAACATCCTCTGACAAAACAAACATATATCATATCAGAATCATGGGTTTGTGTGGGTTTGTGTTCTAAATACTAAACAATGAATGAATTCATGGGAAAAGTAACATACCAATGCGGCCAATTTTCATGCCTGAACGGGCAAGAGCCCTCAAGGCTGATTGTGCACCAGGACCAGGGGTTTTGGTTTTGTTTCCACCAGTGGCTCGGAGCTTGATATGAAGAGCAGTTATTCCAAGTTCCTGTTTATGTATTTGTTTCAGTAAGTACAATTTTAATTGATGAAACAAAATCAGAACCCTAAATTCAAATAATTACCTTGCATCTAACAGAAACATCTTGAGCTGCAAGCATAGCAGCATATGGAGATGATTCATCTCTGTCAGCTTTCACCTTCATCCCACCTACAGTTACAAGGAACCATCGATTAGATCAAACTTTAGGTTAGGAAATCATCTAATGATCCACTGATCTACAGTAATGATGCATATACAGAACTAACCAGTAATGCGGACAAGTGTTTCACGTCCAGACAAATCGGTCACATGCTGCAATTCAAACATGGAATGATTGAGATTCTGATAGAGAATAGCAAATAAGTTACAAATATGAAATTCGATTCTCACGATAAATGTGTCGTTAAAGGATGCGAAGATGTGTGCAACGCCAAAAACAAGTTCTCCCTCACGAATAGCAGGGCCAAGAGTTACGGTTTCTTCCTTAGGCTCTCTGTTCTTTCTCTTCGACTGTTACAAACAAATGAAGATCATAGGTATCATTGAACAAAACTAGCACATGATTTCAAATATATTAAGCAGGATAATCAATTCGTTTGAGGAAAATGCAATGGATGCAAGTTACTCAGGAGAACTTCAATGAACTCCAAGGTACACTAATGGTAGCTATAAGTATAAATCGATCTGAATAATATACGAAGATCATAAGACAGATGGAGAAGATACGACGATTCCAATTGAAGGATGATAATATCTTCAAGCATATAAACAATATCGATTTGAGATATCAAAATACAAGTGTAAGAGAAGTTTACCATGGCTGAAAGAAATCGGCAGATCGGATGAAGAAATTGAGATAAGAGAACTCTGACGCGGCGATCTTCAGAAACCTGTAAGGAAGATGGAATTGAAGGAGAAGATGAAAATATATATAACTAGGGTTTCAATTTAATATAACTGGGCTTCAATCTAAAATATTTACAGAGTGGGCTTCTGAGCATTTACGGTCTCAAATTGGGCTTCTTCTAATTATAATCTGTTAGTTAGTTTGCTATTATGTTAAAAAAAATTACAATATTTTATAAATAAAAATTATAATCTTAAATAAGTTTATAAAAAAAATTATATTAAATTTAAATCTGATATAAAAAATTATATGGTAACAAAAATAAAAAATAATTGATCCATAAATGAATATTCAATATAATGATAATTATAAAGTATCTATTTTAAATATATTACTTAGTGGAAATATCTTAGAACTGCAATAATAAATAATAATTAATTCCGCAATTTGAATCAATATGTTTGAAACGATTTTCTTTTGTTAATTTGATTTAATATGATATTTATGTTCTAGTTTGAATTTGTCTGAACATTAATAAAAAAAATAAAACTATATATAAGTCACTAATATATTTATTCATATTTTAAGTTTATTATGCATGTGAATTTTTAATATATTATACTGTATATAAAATATAAACTATATACAGTATACCATATTTGATTAAAAAAATTATTATCATAATTTAATATACTATTTTCAAAAAAATATGTATATAAAGATAATTCTGTGAATAAAATAATATTATTTTAAAAATATAATAGCAACCGGAGAGATTCTTCAAAATAAAAACAATTTCGAAATTAAACATAACTGGGATGTAAATCACTAAATCCAAACAACCCGGTAACTCGATTAAGAAACGACTAGTATAGAGCTAGCCTATATTTAAGTTTTGGTAAAAAAAAAAATTTATTTTAAAAAAATTAATACATATTTAAATACTAATTAAATATATTTTAATTATATACATATTATCAAATTTAATATTATTTATCAGTTTAAAACAATTTTCTGCCGGGTCAGGTTCAAGGTCAGTGTCTATTCCTAATTTTAACTATATTTATTTATAAAAAAGTGTATATTTTTAATTATATTTAGTATTGAAATTGTTTAAAAAATATTTTTAATGAAAACAAAATAGTGAATATATTTTCAAAATTTAATATATAAAACCTAACTTATTTATCAGTTAATTTAATAAGTTAAACCAAGCAGTTGATTATTTAAGAGCCTAGTTATAAACTTATAAATTAGAGTATGAAAAAATATTTAAATATAAAATTAATTAAAAAATAATAAAAATAAATAACACTATTAAAAATGTTATACATATTTACAAAATTAAATTTTTTTTTAATGTAAAATGATATAAAATAGTAAAATTTAAAATATTTAAAAATAGTAAAATATTATTATTATAAATTTAAACTTGTAAGAATTTTTCTTATTCAAGATTTACTTAAAAACATATTTAATTTTGAGTGTAACTCAAAATTTTATCAATGTCATGCAATAAACACGTTACTTTTTTTTTCATCTCCATGTATATTTCCCATTGTCTGAAAATTTTAAAGTATATTCTTGAAGATATTATTCTCATTTCCAATTTACTTGTAATTTGGAGCAAACCCAACTTACTACTAATAATAACATACTAGTTTTAATTCTTTTCAATAAAAGTTATGATAAATCAATTTTGCATCATCCAGCATTGTACCAAAGCTCACAATCAGATGAAACCTAAAACACACACAAAAAAAAAAAACAAAGAGAAAGGTCAATTTATTAGAACAATCTTTATATATGATTTATAAAAAAAAAATAAGAAAAAAGAGAAAGGTCTTACCTTGGTTGAAGAAGAAGAAGGGTATCTTGATAATCATGTTAAATCAAATGGATCTATCCTTGCATCATGTTCACTTGCCATTACCATCCCAGTGCAGAGACATGTTGGGCACATGACCTAAATTAAATAATCACATTATAAAATCCACCAAACAACAACAAACATTATTCAATTTTCGAATCAAATGTTGTAAGGTACTACCTTTCCTGCGCCGGAGCAGTTTAAACACCTTTGGGTGGTCGGTGCTCGTAATGGTTTATTAGAATCACTAGCTATTGAGATTGGTTCGATCTTTAGACAAACTCCACTTGCAGAACATCGAGCACATGCCAAGTATCCTGATAATATTACCAAAAGTTAATCATCAGCTAAAATATGTAATTTTACCCGGTGAATGAATGCACACACTGGATACATACCAGTTCCATGACAATACTTGCATCTTTTCTTCTCCTGTTGTTCAACATTGTTAACCTCGATCAACATTAAAGAAGATATAACACCAACTGCTCCGCCAGAAAATGAAGCCACAATAGGATCCACTTGGCTACATGAAGAAGATGCATTTTGGTTAGAAGGTTCATCATATATGCTATTCTGTTGAACTGAAAGTTGTATTAATATGTACCAAATAAAATTACATCCTGTAACATAAGAATAGAGAATAAAGCAGTGTAGGATTTCAGCATACCTCAATTGTAGAGGCAAATGCATGCCGCGTATAAAATCTTCATAGGATGTGCCTCCAACTCCTAGTTTTAGCTCCAGCTGCCATAGAAAAAAATGTGTAAGATTCTAATATATCAAATGCATATCCTTTTATGCAAGTTCACTAAGATCCGAGACAGACATTTCTTTCTTTTTCCTGTTAAAAGAATAGAAAAAATTTACTAGAGCTCAAGTTTTTATCCTTTCAAGCCAAAGAAGACATCCCCTCTGCACTCAAGGTACTGAAATACAGGGAAGTAAAAAGGGTATTACATAACATAAGCTCTTCAAATCAAACAAGAAGATCAAAATTACAAATGAATCATACAATGAGGAAGACTAAAGCAATTAGAATGTAAACCTGTTTATTTCTCACCTTCATGCACCCTCAATTACTTATCCTCTCATCTACCATGCATATGTTAAGACTTTATGAGATCTTCGGGTGGAAGTGGTAGTGAGATAAATACCTTTCTTGCTTCAGGAATAATCACTTTTTTTATCTCTCGGTTCACCCTTTTCACTTATTTAGTCATTTCTCCAGGCAAAATTGAAATATAACATGATGACATATACATGTGAAGAATAACCAAATTTAACTAATGTAACTGATATAGATATAGCATATATGTTTTGAAACTGAGAAATTTGAGAAGCAATTTGCAAACTTTCAGAAAAAGAACACATGGTTTCATAGGCTAACTTTAGAAAAACTTACTATTGGTGCAAAAAGCCCTCCAAAGGTAATGATAGCAGATATAAGTCCAAAGCTGGTCAAATAAAGTTGCTTCAGTGTTTTTGGTGTCTGTATCAAATAAAAAAGCACACAGTAAAAATCATAGCATGCAATCAAACAAGATAGCAAATCTGAAACCACAACAGAGACAAAAGAAACACATTGCTTAAACTCATATCTGGATGCTCTTTATCATTTAGCTGTCTAAAACATTCTCTATGTAATGGAAAGATTCATCCCTCATGGGAAACAAGATATAGAACAGATTTCATATTCCAATGATGTGTTCTTCAATGCAGTTATTTAGCGAAGATTAGAACTCTGAGAATCATACCATATGTGGAAGAAATGGAATGGATGATGGAATGTCAGGCATCTCATTTTCATCTTCTAAATTGTCATAGACATCAATGTTCCTCAACCTCTGTTGTATCCTCAGCCTCCGAACCTTGAGAAACATATTAGTAGATTAAGTAAAACTTCATCTCTTCAATGAGTAAAAAAGTCTATGAAAATCAATTTTACTAAATTCACCTCTTCCATTAGTAGAAAGATCTTATTGCGCCTACTTCTAATATTGTCCTGGATCTCCTGATACTGCATCTGGACAAAATCCTCATCTGTTTCTGGTCCTTCAATGATACAAAAGTTGCTACAAACCACGAAGAGTCATTCAGTTCAATAATTCCTTTGGCAGAATAACATCATAAAAAACTCTACGTTCCTATAGAAAACGCAGATAACTACCAAAACGAGTGTAATTACTGCTAACAAACATGATTATGGAAGCGAATATAACATAGGACCTCAATAAATCAAAATTCAAGCAGGAAAACAGTCGCGATATAGCTGATGAATCATCAAATCAAGTCATAAAAGTAAAACACAAGAGAGATATCAAAAACCTTGGAGAATTATCACCGCCGGCAGGAATCGGAGCAGACGAACTCTTTGAAGAAGAACAGAGAAGTCGAAATTCGGATGTGCGTGAGGAAATAGTTCCATTGTTCCTCCTTTCAATTGAAGGATTGAGAAAAATCAGATTCTTCTTCTTCAATTCGATCTTAGCAAAAGGAATACATGAAGAATAGAGAGAGAAAGAAGCCATCTCTCTGTAAATTCAAGCTCTCACTCTATTACGGACAAAAGAGGATCTATTTCTTATATATCCATTAATTATTATTATTATAACTTGTTAGGTAAATTATTTGGGAAAAAGACGAGAAGAAAAACAAATTGTTTGGTGTAATTTTATTTATTTAAAAAGAAACTTGTTTGACTTAAAAATTAAAATTATTTTAACTAATTTTTTAGTTGAAAATTTTGAATGTATTTTAAGATAATTTTATATTTAATATTAATAAATTATTTAAAAATTAATATTCTATCACAATCAATATTATAATTATAATAACTTTTAAAAATTATAAAAAAGATAAAAATATTACTATGAAAAGTGTGATTGAATTAAGTAAAATATTTTTAAAGTGAAAAGTGGATTAATACAAATAACTTTTTTATAAACTTTTTTATAAACTTTTAGATTAAGCAAAAAAAAAAAAAAAATATATTCAACTTTTTATACCAAACTATTAGTTTTGATTTTTGACAAAGTATAAACTTTTTTACTATCATTTTTATTTACACTTTTCAATATATAGTATTATACTTTAGGATTATACAAAATATTTTTATTTACACAAGTTTTTTTTATATACATAATAAGATTTTTAATCAATATATTACTAAATAATCAATAAATTATATTTATAATTTTAGGTATCTATATTAATTTTAAAGGATGTTTTCCTAAAGTCCAAGATTGTTATTATATATAAGTGCAAATTAAAATTATTTTCAAACAATTACAGATTAAAAGTTTCAAATAAAACTGAAATTAATAAACTAATAATTTATTATTAACAAAATTAACCGTCTCTTCAAATTAATTAACAGTTTTAGTTTTAAAAAAAATTGACTCCTAGGCTTTTTCTTAGTATCCATTTAGGTATCTCGTTTGTATGACTGTGATTAACGGTCAGGCCGGCTTTGGGTAATTATAACTAATTTTATTTTTCATTTTTATTTTTATTTTTTTATATTAAATATATATTATAATATATATATATATATAATTTTTTATTCTTTTATAATATATTAATCATTTATATCTCATTTTATATTATTATAATTTTTAAAAATAATAATATTTTATTTTATTTTTATCATTTTAGGGCCTTATTTTTAAAATGACAATTTATTCTTCATAAAGCGTAATTATATACACAACAGTAACTCTTATTCTTTAGAGTTTGTTCTATTAATAGGTTAAAAGTTTTTTTTTGTTTAGAGCCAAAAAGATAAATATTGAGAACAAATAACTTCATTTGTGAAGATAATTTTGAAGAAAAAACCTAACTTGATTCTCAGGTGAGCCCTATTAGGGTTATCTATTTGTAAATCACTATCTCCTCTATAATCTAAGTATATTTGTAATCTGATTGAAGTTTGAGTTTTAGGCGTTGTCTTCTCTAATTTCTATATAACTTTGTGATTATTTCCTCTTTTAACTTAGCGGTAACAAGACGTGGAATCCTCCAGGCTCTATGAGGTCCTAGGTTTGAGCTCGCGCCTGATTAAATAGTTAAGTGTGTTTGCGGACTATGTGCTTGACCCGCGGGGATTAGTCGCACTCTATAGGAGCAGCGGAACTCAGCGTTCTAAGAAAAACTTTGTGGTTTTCAAATAATCTGCTAGTTTTATTTGACTGCATGTTTAACGAAGAAGTAGAAATGGATGTCTTCTGGTCATTGCCTAGTCATACTTTGGTTTCAGTTTGATGTTATATAAGTAAACAGTTTGTGTATGGTTAAAGTCCTTTGATGAATTTCCACTCCCAAGTCCCAATTAAACCCCATTTGGAAATTAGTATAAGGTTGTTATTAATTAATACTATTAGCATGTTGTTTGTGACGTTTTGATCGGCTAAATTTGAGAAGAAAAAAAAAACAATTATAAAAAATAAGATTGAATCGTTGGAAGGCCTGCCTGTGGCCGAAAATAGCATAGGCCGAACCGAGGCCTGCCCCACTTATGGAAATGCACCACAACGATAGACAACAAATACGAAATTTATCCTTCGTTTGGCAACACTTTTTCAAACCGTTTAAACCTATGAGGAAGATAACAAATAGGTATGCACAAATTTAATCAACACAGCCCTTAAAACAGTGAGTAATACACCAAGCAAGCACACACACAAACAACACGTAATTTTTAGCGTGTAAAACCCCTCAATGGGTAAAAACCACGGGACACCTAGTGCTGCTTAAAATTCACTATCATCAGCAAGAGAGCAATACAAAAATCTTCTCTAGACAATACTAGAGGCATATAAATTCATAATACCCTTGAAACATGCACATCAAAAATATATAAACAATCAAAAAACAAGAAAGGAATAATATCACCAAAATAACTGCTACTGTTCTGGCAACGAAACCCCGACCTCCAGACCTCAGAATCTGATCTTCACCGTCCAGAATGTTGGCCCAGAAGTTGTGAAGCTGCTGTCCAAAAATTAGGACGATTCAACAGTGCAAACTCCGGCAATAATCAAAACACTAAGGCTGCTGAAACTTGAAGTTTTTCCCTCTTTTCTTTTTTTGTTTTTTCTCTCTCTTTCTCTTGCTCTTATGTTTGCAAAATAAGTTTTCTCCCTTTTTTATCTTGCTCCTAAATAAGTGAATCAAGTGGGGGCCCAAAATGGGCCTATTTGCTGGGTTTTTCCTCATGGACTAAGGAAAATAAAAAACCCAACACCCACGACCAAGAGTAGCATGGGCATTGGCCTGCCCCTGCGACCGGAGAATCGCATAGCAAAGGCAAGGTCTGTCCCGCGCGAGGGAGCCCAGTCGCTATAATATATGTATATATAACACGTAGCTGGTGCGGCTGAATGTAGAGCAATGTCATTTTCTTGTATGTTCGTCTTGGGTACTTTGGGGTTTAACAGATAATTTGTTTAATACTTAATATTCTTCGACATTATCTTTATTGCATTCTTTAATATTAAAGTAAGAAATTAGACGTTATTTATACAAAATAAAAAAATTGTTTTTATAACGAAAACTTATTATTATAATGAAAAGTTTTATAGTAATTGTGTTCAAACAATGAATAAATATAGGGTTTTGAGTATTGAGATAATTATTTTTCGTTGAAAATAAAAATTAAATGATTAGAAATGTGTATGTGAAAATTTGTGGCATTACATTTTTTTTATATCTCTATAGCTGAGTTTTATTAATATATTAATCTTTATTAAAGTATGTTGAATTTTCAAGTGTAGTTAGTAAATGCCTATTTAGATAACGTAATATAATAAATATTTAGATCACAGATATTATAAAATATTATAACTAATGTTATTTTTTAAAACAAAAATAAATAAATAAGTAATTAATGTTATTTTTAACTAAGTAATTTACTGATTTTTTAAAAAATATTATTGAATAATATTTGAAATAAGTAGATATCAATAACTTGCTTCTCTGCATGTTAAATAATTGATTGTTTTTATAAATTAAAATTCTTTTAGAGAATATTAAATAATCATGTAATTGATTTAAGATAATTCAAAAAATAAACTTATTTTTACACCACTAAGTTATTATACTTGATTATCTCAAATAAGATTGTGTTATTTAAGAAAATAAAAATAAAATTATAAATAAATGTTTGTTTTTTCCACATGAAGCTAACATAGATTGGTCAATATATTCGATTTAACTTTTTAATATATTATTGGATTATTTTTGATGTCATTAAATACAATATATAAAATCATATTAAGCTAGTTTAAATGAAGGGATTTATTATTACGTAAAAATTATTTGATTATCACTTAAAAAAATTTGAACGATTTTTATTTAAGGGACTACCAAAATTTTACCAGTATAGGTGTAATAGTTTAAAGAAGAGTTATATGAGAGAGAATTTGGAAGAAGGAATATGAAAGGTAATGAAGTGACACTATATTACTAACTAAAAAATAGTAAAAAAATTTGTTAATTTTTCAACAAATCAGATTACACCACGTCATTCTCTCCCAAATTCTCTTTTCAATCATTTCTCTTAAAACATAAAATAAATAAAAAAATTAAAAAATTAAAAATACACATATAAAAATTATGAAGGTAATTTTTTATATTTATTTTGTAAAAGTGATAAAAAAAAAGTATTTGGCTATGATATGAAAACTAAAAAAAATTGTGACAATTTTTTCTTAAAAATATTAAATTAAATTTTATTATAAAAAATAAATAATTTTTTAATTTAATTGTAAAAATTAATACAAAATATCATTTAAAAATTATTCAATAATAATTTATTGATTTTAGTGTCTTTTCATCAAGAAAGATAAAGTAAAAGGATCTTTATTACTTTTAGTACTTAGTATTATTAAAAGGATAAACAATAAAACAAAAAATCATATAAAATTAATGACCGTACACTTTTTTTTATGTTTATTTAGTAAAAGTGATAAAAAAGTACTTGGCTATGATATGGAAACACAATAAAAAAAAGTTGTGACAACCTTTTCCTAAAAATACTAAATCAATTTTTATTATAAAAAAAAACATTTATTTTTTTAGTTTAAAATAATACAAAATATCATTTAAAAAATATTGAATAATAATTTAAGCCTATAGTGACTTTTTCTTTGAAAAAGATAATAGGAAAAAGATCATTATTACTTATAGTATTTAGTATAAATATTAATATTAAAAACATTAAATAAATTAAATTTATTATTCTTATTCTTAATTTTTTTTAAGAGTAGGAAACTAGTATCATAATCTCTATTACTATAACTTTCAATTTTATTTTATTTAATATGTTTAAAATGAAAATATAACTTATATTTTTTTATATATATATTTTAAGAGCTCTATTATTACTTGAATAGTAAATTATACTTATACAGAATATTTTGTATTCATAATGAGCTAGAGATATCATTGTCAATCAAATAACAATTTTTTTTTATGAAATATATTATAAATATATTTATAAAAAAATATTTTAATATAAAATATATAATTGATTGAAATTATATCAATTTTAATAATATGTTATGTATATCTTTTCAAAAATCATATACATTATTTTATTTAGAAGTCTATTAAAATACTTTTATAATTTTGCTAATATATAATTTGTTAGAATAATTTCTAAAAAATAAAAAATTAAACCTAACTATATTTGTTATAAAAAAAATTCCACAATTTTATCTAAACTTTTATTAAAAAAATTATATTTTTCATCTTTCCAACTAATTTTTTTTATCCATATCAACAAATATTTAATATTAAATAGAAGGGAAATTTGATGGGAGGACACTGAAGAGACCCATAATTGTAAAAAGTGTCGGCGTTTAATAAAAGAGAGCCTGCTTGACATTTTTTTTTTTTTTTGGACGAAAATGCATTCATTGCGAGACACAACCGGCATTCCCGAGACGATTTTTTTTTTTAATTTCATTCACGAGATGATTTTTTTTAAAAAAAAAAAAAAAACCGTCTCGCAAATGTCGGTTGTGTCTCGCGAATGCTGGTAGCGTCTCGCGATTGTGGACGTCTCACGACATGACAATTTCGTGAAAAAAAAAATAAAAATGTCACCAACGGTTTTTTTTTTTTTTTTAAGTGCGGTCACTTCTTATAATTGAGGGTATCTTCAATGTCATCTCATCAAATTTCTCCAATTAAAAAATAAAAATTATTTTTATTTTAATTTAAATCTAGATAATAAATATTATAAATATATTTGTTTCAATAAACTCTATAATATAATCTGAACCAAACAAGCGCTATAGTGAACTCCCACCCACAGCGGCATGCGGAGAGCGCCGCCGTGTGGCTACTAACGAGAGAGGCAAATCGACATTTGTATATCAAACCAATTTTCTTCCTTTTGGAATTGGGGGGTTTTTACTTCATCCCCGATTCCCCCTTCCCTTTTATCCCCCCTCTTCTCTACGCATCTCAGGGAATCGCCGGCGCCGGTAGAAGTGACGTCACTCTCGCCTGAGTGTCGGAGAGAGAGAGAGAAAAGAGTTGTCACAGTCTTCACCTTTCACCTCACTGATTCTTTCACTATCCTCATCCTCTCCGGCGGTGGCCGTGAACAGTTGACCTAACTTAACCTTTCCCCATCGTCTTCATCTCTCCCTCGCGTCTGGATGGAAATTTGAATGTGAGCTCTGCATGTCTTTTCTTTTTTCCAGTTTATTTTAATTGGGGGAGTTTAAAGTGTGACTCTTGCTAAACATGTTCACTGAATTATTGCTTCAGTAAGTGAGCTGAGCGAGTTCTTTGTGAACCCTAATTTTTCTGAATCAAGGTTTGAGAACATGGATACGATTCGAAGGATCGGATGATTCAAATGCTTGAGTATTAGGGCTACATTTATTTTCAATCAATTGGAATTGACTCTTGTTAACATGTTCATTGAATTGCTTCAGTGAGTGAGTTTTTTGTGAACCCTAATTTTTTTGTTTACAATTATATTATTTCTTCTGAATTAAGGTTTTAGAACATGGGATGCGATTCGAAAAACTTTTTATCTGGAACTTGGATTTCGATGGCCTTGAGTAAAGGATCGGATGATTCAAATACTTGAGTATTAGGGCTACATTTATTTTCAATCAAAACTAAGTATATCCTTTTGCGGATTGGCAGTATCAATTGGAATTGTTTCTATCTTTGAACAAAACTGAGGTATCTAGCATTCTTAAGGGAACTTATGTATTAAATATTAGTATCTGGCCAATACAGCTAAATAGTAATGGCAGTTAGGATTGAAGGTTAGTTAGACTGAGGGGTATGAAATAAAAACAAGTATTTTATCGCACTTTGATGTTTTCTTGAACCACATTGCACTTATTCTAATCCAAAAGGAGTCTGTTTCAGGAAGTTGAATCAGTAGTTCACAGACATGGCATTGACAGAAAAGGATGCTGATGATAGAAAACAAAGGGATACAGTTGAAGAAAATGGGTTTTTGAATACAGTGCAGCCTTCTACTGTTACTAGTGGCTCTCTAAGAAGCAGTACAAGTGAACATAAGAAGTTTGAAGGGAAGGATAACCTGTCCTATGCCACTATTCTTCGCTCCAGGAATAAATTTGTTGAGGCTCATGCTATTTATGATAGGATATTGGAGGAGGATAGTGGAAATGTTGAAGCGCACATTGGTAAAGGAATTTGTCTGCAGATGCAAAACCTGGGGAAACTTGCTTTTGAGAGCTTTACACAAGCAACCAAATTGGATCCACAAAATGCTTGTGCTCTCACCTATTGTGGTATTCTGTTCAAAGATGAGGGACAACTTATGGAAGCTGCAGAGGTATATTATCGCAATCTTGGTTCTCGTCTGTTAATTGTACAAGAATCATGTTGTTGAGCTCTTCACTTATGCTATAATGCCATACACTAGTTTTTTTTTATACTTGTTATGTGCTGGATTGCACATTAAATGTCATATTTCTAGACTTTGAGCTTGTTTGATGTAGTTTTTTAGTTGTTGAAATAATCCTATTAAAAAAAACTTATTTGATGAAAAAGTAGATTATCTGGGTTAAATGACTTAAATATCTTTTGTATTTAATATTTTAAAATATTATAAATAATAAAGTAAGGGTGTTTTGGTATAGATGATGATTTTATTGATGATGCAATAAAGAGTTATTTGGACTAATTCAAATGACCCTTCATCAAACAAGGCCTTGGTCACTTGTTTCAGATTTCGTAACTTTGCAGAAGGGAAACCATCTATATGAAACAAAGTAGGCTAAGACTAAGTATGCATTATTGAAATTGTTGCTGTTACAATGTGCTGGATTTGGAGCTTCAAATGATTAATTACTTTTTTGTTGCTAAAAACGATTACCATTTGCTTTAGTTATGTTGAGTTTTAAAGTCAAGTAAAAGAGAAAGAAATATACATTTAGATTAAACTAATGCTTTCACATTATGTTTTAATATACTCTTAAAATGTGCAGTCATATCAGAAGGCTCTAAGAATGGACCCTTCATATAAACTAGCTGCAGAATGCCTAGCAGTTGTTTTGACAGACATTGGGACCAGCTTAAAACTTGCTGGAAGCACTCAGGAAGGGATACAGAAGTATTATGAAGCTATCAAAATAGATGCTCATTATGCTGTAAGAAAGATATTCAGTATATCTTTTTCCTCCTGCATATTGCTTTCAGTTTTCTATGTTTTATTCTCCGTAAATTCTTAGGGATGAATTTTATTGTGCAGCCTGCGTATTATAACCTTGGTGTTGTTTACTCCGAATTGTTGCAATTTGACTTGGCTCTTAATTGCTATGAAAAGGCAGCACTGGAGAGGCCCATGTATGCTGAGGCCTTTTGTAACATGGGTGTCATATATAAGAATCGTGGGGACATGGAATCAGCTATAGCCTGTTATGAGAGGTAAATGCTATTATTATGTCATGATTTTTATTAAATGCGTTTTTTGTTAATGCTACAGCTTGATTTGCACCCATTTCTTGACTATTCGTGGCTAATTGTCTTTCATGTAATTTGCTTCTCTGTTTTTGATGCTGGTCAATGTCAGGTGCTTAACTGTATCTCCAAACTTTGAGATTGCGAAGAA
Source organism: Impatiens glandulifera (assembly GCF_907164915.1). Lineage (NCBI taxonomy): Eukaryota > Viridiplantae > Streptophyta > Magnoliopsida > Ericales > Balsaminaceae > Impatiens > Impatiens glandulifera. The sequence goes on from NC_061865.1 coordinate 975,498, forward strand.
TAACATGGCAATCGCATTGACAGATTTAGGCACAAAGGTTGCATCTAAATTCCTTGTTACTTTATTGAAATAAACTGTTTTCTTTGACAGAGTTTATGGAATATTTAGGGCTTGTTTGATCTAGGTTTATTTCATAATGAACTTTTTTTCATTAATGAAAAAGTAGTTTATTTCGATTAATGGACCAAAATTCCTTAGCATTTATTATTTTAAAATGTTATAAAGAATAAAGTAAGGTTATTTTGATAAAAAATTAAATTATTTGATGAAAGAAGTGATTGATGATATGATTTATTTGGATTGAGACCAAATAAACCACATCAATCAAGGCATTATAATGACTGGATTTGAATACATAGCAGTCTTTGATGATACAATGTAACAGGTCTTCTTGATATTTGCATTCACTCGGTTCATCCAGATAACATCTTTCACTTTTTCTATTTTACGGGCATGCAATTAGAGCTTTTCCATCTTATGTGAAGATCATGTAGTTTTACCTATCATGTCAAATAATAACCAGTTCCATTGCCAGCACTTTTCCTGATCATACATATATGATCTGTTCAGGTTAAGTTGGAGGGAGATATCAATCAAGGGGTGGCTTACTACGAGAAGGCTCTTTATTACAATTGGCGTTATGCAGATGCTATGTATAATTTGGGTGTTGCATATGGGGAGATGTTGAAGTTTGACATGGTAAAATAACTATAAGCATTGTGCTTTTCTCTAACTCTTATTGCACGAAGCTGATTCTTCCCAAAATGAATCGTTGAGAACTAATTTCATCAAAATATTGGGCAGGCAATCTTTTTTTATGAACTAGCATTCCATTTCAATCCTCATTGTGCTGAAGCATGCAACAATTTAGGAGTTATATACAAGGACCGTGACAACCTTGACAAAGCAGTTGAATGTTACCAGGTAAATATTTTAAATGTTTTTTTTGCAGTAACTTATGAACACTTTCTCATTTTAGGAACTAATCTCCTCCTATTATTTTGCAGCTTGCTTTGTCTATCAAACCAAATTTCTCTCAGTCCTTGAATAATCTTGGTGTTGTCTTCACAGTACAGGTAGTACAGAATACTTCCTATGATATTGGGATCGGACAATATGATACATAGAGGGTATCCTACAATGTTTTCACTTCTTTCACAGGGTAAAATGGATGCTGCTGCAAGTATGATTGAGAAGGCAATTATTTCCAATCCTTCATATGGAGAAGCATACAATAACCTAGGTCTCTCTCTTTCTCTTTTCTAACCTTCACCCACCCCCCCAAAAAAAATATTGATTTTTTTTTTATTTCATTTTATGAATTGTTTTTTGAACTTTCTTTTGTACTATAGTAGTATATTAAATTGATTCTAGTCAGAGAGCCAAAATTCTTGACTTAAGGCCAAGTTCAGGGTGTGTGATGCAATTCCAAATAAATAAAAAATTAGCAATTATCTTGCTTTGTAGACATGCATATTATTTTTTGAGATTTGTTAATTTGAATTATTGATCTCCCAAGTGGATATGTAGTCACCAGTTATTTTTTATTATTTTCGGGGGTGAGATAGTATGATCTTTCCAGTGGTAATGAACACTGAACAATCTTGTCCCAAGACCCATACCCAAATTAGAACCAGATTCTAGAGAGTTCATTTTTTGTATTCAATTGATGATAAAGTTTCCATTTGTCAGAAAATTTAGTATTTGGTCTTCATATGTCTTTTTCTTGGCATGTTTGTTGCATAAAGTTTGTAGAATATGTATTCTTTTCATTGCCTATTTGTTTACAAATCTTGCTGCTTTATCTCTAAGTTATTTGCTTTGTCTTTAGGGGTTCTGTACAGAGATGCTGGCAATATAAGTCTGGCTGTTGAAGCCTATGAGCGGTGCCTTAAGATAGACCCTGATTCAAGGAATGCAGGCCAGGTATTGTTTCCCTTAATTTTTGGTGGTTGTGTAGTTATGAGAATCTCACTTATGAGTTAGAAGAGATATAATTTGAACCTAAACTATTGGCCCAACTGATATGTTCAGAGAACATAATCTCTAGCTTCTTTGAATATGCTTGCAACTAGAAACCATTCTCTGCTTTTATAAGCACGTTTCTAAGAACTAAGAAAAATTATTGGCTAGATATAGCCAAAAATATATGAAGTCTTGTTTTCTTAATGTTGTTTGTTTGTATTGGCTTTGGTTATAACATAGTGATTTCACTTATTGGTGACTGAAGAAGGTTTGCTAAATAAATATGCCATGAAAAGATTTAGTTCAACAGTTTCAATCTGCTATTATACAATTTTTTTGTTATTTTTTTGCAGAATCGGTTACTTGCAATGAACTACATAAATGAGGGAACTGATGATACATTATTCGAAGCTCACAGGTTCAGTTTCTCAACCCATCTAAAGTTCATATTCTTTAGTTATTGACATATTGTCTGTCAAAAAAGATTTAGCAAGTGGTTAGTAGATCTCATCACTGTTTCTGACAGTTCATTTCTCATGGCCCATCTCAAACACAACTGGGAGAAATGACTTTATTCACTAACCTTTTTTAATTTGTCCTCTGGAAAAAAGAAATGCTTTCTTCAAACATGTGAACCAAAATTTTCAATGGAGACCTGGATCTGGAAGCAGGAATGGTCTGAAAGTCTTTCTTTCTTTTGTCGAAGTTTCTGTCTTCACGTTTTAGGAACAGTTATTGTGTTTAACTTGCAGGAATATGCAAAAAATCTGATTATGTTTGTTTGAAAAAAAAATATGAGCAATTTTTATTATTATTAGTTTTTAATTCTTGGCAGAGAATGGGGTAGACGGTTTATGAGGTTATACGAGCAATATACATCATGGGACAACTCAAAAGAGCCAGACAGACCTCTTATTATTGGATATGTGTCACCTGATTATTTCACGCATTCTGTCTCATACTTTATTGAAGCACCTCTAGCCCACCATGACTATGTGAATTACAAGGTGGTTGTATATTCTGCTGTTGTGAAGGTAAATCATTCTTCTTTCTTTCTGAGTTTCTGTAGATTTGTAATTTCACTAACTACATTCAGACTAGCAAATGGAAGCAGATCATTATAGATATCACTAACCATATCTGTAATAAGCAGATGAGAGATAAATATTGTTGCATCAATGTTTTTCTTTGAAAAATTTGCAGGCTGATGCAAAAACAAATAGATTTCGAGACAAGGTCATAAAAAAAGGTGGGATTTGGAGAGATATTTATGGGATTGATGAGAAGAAGTTAGCTAGCATGGTTCGAGAAGATAAGATTGATATCTTGGTTGAACTTACTGGTCATACAGCAAATAACAAGTTGGGAATGATGGCATGCAAACCTGCGCCAGTTCAGGTCTCTTTAATTATGTAATTTTATGCTTCTTTTTTATTATTGAGTTCATTTTTATTTATAAATATGGTAATTATTTTTCATAGGTTACTTGGATTGGCTATCCAAATACCACCGGTTTGCCTGCCATTGATTATAGAATCACGGATTCTTTAGCCGACCCACCTGATACAAGACAGAAGTAGGTGAAAACTGGACTTTTTACTTTTTTTTGGCATTTAGATTTTCTCTTAATATTTTTTGCTTTTTCCAGGCACATTGAAGAATTAATACGATTACCTCAATCCTTTCTTTGTTATACACCATCACCTGAAGCAGGGCCTGTATGTCCAACACCGGCATTATCAAATGGTTTTGTAACCTTTGGAAGCTTTAACAATCTGGCAAAGGTATGTTCATTTATTTGAATTTTGAATCCACTATTGGAATAAGAACTCAATATCTCATTACATTTTGTTTTGTTTCCTTTATACTTTCAATGGTATCAGATGACACCCAAAGTTCTCCAAGTTTGGGCGAAGATTCTCTGCGCAATTCCAAACTCTAGACTTATTGTCAAATGCAAACCTTTCGGCTGTGATAGTGTGAGACAGAGATTTCTATCTATTCTGGAGCGGTTGGGTCTTGAACCTTTTCGTGTTGATCTCTTGCCTTTAATTCTTCTCAATCACGATCATATGCAATCATATGCTTTGATGGATATTAGGTAATCTATCCTTTTTTAAAGTTTTTTATTTGTGTTTTCACCAGATAATTGACCTCTTCTAAATATGACTTTTTGTTGTTGTTGGCTATGTAGTTTGGATACGTTTCCATATGCCGGAACAACTACTACATTTGAATCTTTATACATGGGAGTTCCATGTGTCACTATGGAAGGCTCTGTCCATGCTCATAATGTTGGCGTCTCTGTTCTAAATACAGTTGGTATGAAACTTTCCCTTTCTTTCATACATTTTGGGCTGTTGGTATCAATTTTTTTCCATGTTAATCATGATCTGAAAAAGTCTACACGACAAATCTTATATCTAACTTTAAAATATCAGTTTAAACTCTTACTTTGGCGATTTTCAGATTGACCAGTGTTATATTTTGCATATTTCCCTCCCATATTTAGAGCTTGTTTGATCTTAATATAAGCATCTTGACAATTGAGAGTCTCCTCATATAGGTTTGGGGCATTTAGTTGCAAAGACAGAAGAAGAGTACATTCAATCAGCATTAAAATTAGCATCTGATGTGAAGGCTCTTGCGAAACAGAGAGCAAGCCTGCGCGATGTCATGTCCAGATCCCCTCTCTGCGATGGACGAAAGTTCATCCTAGGCCTCGAGTCTTCTTATCGCACTATGTGGAGAAGATACTGCAAAGGAGATGTCCCATCACTAAAACACATGAATAATCCTGAAATCAGCGAAAATTTGTCCTTGAAACCAACAAAAGGATATTTCACGACAAATGGGTTAGACCTAGGATCGTCGGCTCAACCCACCTCCTCTTCCAAAGACTGATCAGTATGTTTCTCGAGATTCCACTTGTATCATATGATTCATACTGGTTAGCTTGGCTATATAAATCTGAAGCAGAGAACACCCCAGAGTCTACTATTTATTTCCAAAGATTCTGTACTAATATTGATTTGTTAAATACAGGGAGTAATTGAATGATGAATAATAGGAAGAGAGATATATGTAGAAGAGTTAGCAGTGTTGATATATTTTAAAATATGTTTTCTTATATATATATATTTGTATTGATACTGATTTTTAGATAATTTGAATCATCTGTTTGTATAGATTATATCATTTATATTGTTTAAATATGAGTGCTTGTTTATTATATGTTATAACATACTTTTTACAAATTAACAACTTTTCAAAAGAAAAAAAGGAAAATATAATTGAGCATAAAATTAATCTGAATAATAATAAAAAAATAAATTACACAAAAAATAATACTTAATATTTTTTTAATTTATAAACTCATAAAATCAAAATACTACTAATTTGTTCGAAAAAAAAATTTAGAGTAAAATTATGTTTAATTTATTTAATTATTTTTGTTTACTAAATTATCTCAAGAATATAATAATAGTGTCAAACAATTTGGGTAATTAAGTGGATAAATTGAGTAAATAAAATTTTTTAAGTAAAAAATAAAATAACATGGGTTATAAAACAAGTTTTTATTCAAATATATTATAATATTTAATTTTTCTTTTTTATTCTTTTCCTACACAATAGTTATTATATATCAACTATAATAAAATAATGTTAAGAAATATATATTTTGAACTTAAATTAAATTAAAAGTAATAAATCATTATGGAATAATGTTAATTTTCTTAAATTAATTACAATTAGGAAAATTTACATAAATAAAATTAAAAAATAAATTAAAAAACCTATAATAATATGTATTTAATGTTTAAAATTCTTAATAAATCACAAATAAGATATTAAAATAAAACATAAAACACTTTTCTTCCACATTTTATTCATTTCGGTAAACAACTTATTTTCTCACATATTTCATCACATATCTTTTCCGAATGATCTCTTATCTCGTGATCTTACACTTTCACTTTGTCAATCAAATATTTGATTCATATTTTTTTAACCACTTTAATTTGATACCGGCCTATTATCATTCGGCAAACCACATCTCAATCACACTTGGTTAAAGGGTTGTACTTCTTTAGTCATGTTGCAAGTTCAAAACATACCTATAACATTTTTAATTTTATTTTGAACCGTTTTAAGTTTATGGACAAATCAACCCACAATTCGACCCAAATATCAATTTTCTCACATATATATATATATTCAAATTAACCACGGCTTTCGACCCGGCAATACGGACACTTTAAAAATGAAGTATTATTGTATATAGATTTGTAAATTTTAATTTAGTTTAAAAATAAAAATAAATTTCCATAAATAAAAATAATTTCCATAAATAATAAATTACCTTAAATCTATTTCCCATTTGAATTTTGAACTGTCCTTGTCCTAAGCTAGCTCCTCTACATAGTCGGCGACGGCGTCGTCTCCCGTAAGAATGGCGGAGCAATAATACTTCAGCGAAACCCTAGTAATCCCGCCCGCCCGCCATGGACGCCGGAGCAAAGAAAGGCGGCGACTCGTCTTCTACCCCAGCCAAACCCTCCAAGTTTTCAGTTTATCAGAACCAAGCACTCTCCGTTGCTCTGACCACCAAGAGCCTTCGACCTTCTTCTTCCACATTCTTCTGCATCTTATCTCTTTGTAGCGCCTCTTCTTTTGCTCTACTCAGCACCATTGTCAGGTTAATTCACAACATCCATATCTATCAATTTTGTGTTTTTACTTTGATTTTAAACATGATTTATCTAGTTTTAGTTATGTCTGTGATACATTTTAAGAAGATAGAGTATACATTTTTAAGATTCAATCTTTTTGGTAAGATGATTTAGCCAATTCTATATATATACACATTTGACTATTGCAGGAAAGATTGGGTAGTTGACAGCTTGAGACTTCAATATTTCTCCCAGGATGTTGCTTGTAAGTTATTGAATTGCTGCATTATTTATCTTTTTACTATCTTTTTGATTTCTTTGAATTATTATTTGCAGATTTTCTTGTCAAATTTGGACAAACTGTTACAGGCTTAGTTCTGATTGGAACTGTCATTGCTCTTATCAAAGCCATTTCACTGTGGAGGGCGACGGGGATAGCTACTGTTGTTTCCTCCAATGGAAAGAATGAACAGGTACATCTCACGAGCCGGCAACTAGGGCTTGTGGGAATGAAGCAAAAGATTGAAGAGAGAGCTGCGTCACCTCTGACGAAACCACCTAAATCGAAATTCAGCTCACCTTCCCCTCAAGACATGCTTGTCCCACTTCATCAACCGAGAGCATTTACCAGTAATTTATCTCAAATTAGTAACGGAAGATCGGATAACAGTAGTGGTAGTAAGATTTCTTTCAGAACCCCAACCAAAATGTCAGGTTCTCCATCCTCGTACCTGGTTGCTGCCTCAACACAATCACCTGCTTATCAAACTTCCCCTGTTATTGACCAATTATCTTCCAACTCCCCTTGGTTCAATAAGGGGGCGTATACACCTCGAGAGATAGTCTCGGAACAAGAGCTTGAAAATTTCTTGGCTGATGTTGACGATAAAATTTATGAATCAGCTGGAAAATTGGCTACTCCACCTCCCACCATTAGAGGGTTTGGAATGGTTAGCCCCAATTCAATTGCAACTTCTACCAATACTTCTGGGACCACAAGGAGTACCCCTTTGAGACCTGTTAGGATGTCGCCTGTTTCCCAAAAGTTCAACACTCCGCCAAAGAAAGGGGAAGGAGACCTACCTCCACCTATGTCCATGGAAGAGTCGGTTGAAGCATTTGAGCGGTTAGGCATCTATTCTCAGATTGAGCAATGGCGTGATCGTCTCAGGCAGTGGTTTTCATCGGTTCTTTTAAATCCTCTTGTAAATAAGATTGAGACAAGCCACCTGCAGGTATGCTGTTTTTCAGAATATCTTTTTGTTATGCAATTCTCTTCAGACTTTTGAATTTGTTAGATCCACGTGTTTTACTCACTTAATGCAATAGTCATATTCTAGCCCTCCCCGATGGTGTTACATTTGAATGTGACATGTTATACCTTATGGAAATCTGATTCAACCATCGGGGAATCAATTGATCTTCAAATAAAATTTAATGGAACATTAATTGAATAGAATATGAATTTTGCATTAGCTACTTAGGATGTGAGGGCTTATGGATTTGTGTGTTAGTCCAAGAATGATGGCATGGACTTGTCCGAATTCCAAAAATCACTGAAATATTTCATGTAGTGATACTAAGAAGATACTATCATTCATGTATAGTGCAAGAGTTGCTTGACTCTTAGTTACATCATATCGGGTTTGAACTCTTTCCTTACACATAAAAGGGGAACTGTATTTTCCAAAAAAATAATAATAGTGATAATTGCTTGGTTTGTTGTTACCAAGAGTTCCTTGAATTCCATACATACAGGTAATGCAATCAGCTGCTAGACTTGGTATTACTGTTGCAATCAATCCAGTAGGCTACGATTTACAAGCTTCAGGAACCCAAGCTACTATTTCGCCAATTGAGAGGCCCAATGAGTGGCAGTCAGCATTTTCTTTAGATGAAGATGGACTTCTTCATCAGTTGCGGGCTACCCTTGTCCAAGCTCTTGATACTTCTTGTAAGCTGTTGTTCCTTTATCTAATTACTATTTGATAACTACTTTTTTCCTAGATAA